>NC_050193.1:21466013-21716013 GCF_008315115.2 Sander lucioperca
TCCTTATGGAGCTTTGTTGTTTCCCATCAGTGCTCCTGACGTCATTTGGGACGTCCTGATTGTTGCTGAACATGCTTGATCTTCAAGTGTGAGCAGTCACATAATCCAAACTGTCACTCTGGACAGCACAGGCATGGAAAGAACTCTGGGTAACGCATGATATCCTGCAACAAAACATTTTGTAGGGGGGAGTTTGGCCTTGGTTAGTGGGGTTTCAGTGTTTTCTCCAGAGTACGTAGGTTATGAGCAGGATGAGGCCTGCCGACAGGCCTGCAATCACAAACTGGTGGATCGAGAGGACGTTTTCCAGTGTGTGGATCCTCTCTTCCATGGCACTGGTGTGAAAGTAGTCATAGACGCCAGCTCCAATGCTCCACAGCGCCCACACTGCGTCCAACACCAGCGGCATGGTGAAGCAGACAGCTGCAGCAGGTCAGACAGGCTCTGTCAAAGACTGGAACACAAGGCATACCAAGATCTCAACCGAGGCACTGAACAATGTTAGATCTGAAAGTCAGCCCCCTAACTTTTACTGTAGAATGAAACTGTAATTTCCGCAGAATTATATTTTAGCTGGCATGCGATTTCAAGTCTTGAAAACCCCCTCTGTCAGTGACATTGGACAAAAGCTTACACTTTGAGTAATGTGCAAATTTGTAATTTAATCATGTTTTACCAGAGGAATATTTTAAAAGTTAAAGACATTGCTTGCTTTTTGTTGTTGTAATGCTTTGTATAGTTGAAATCTATGATTATATACATTTTTCAATTTCCAAAACACTAGGCTTTGCAAAAAAAAAAAAAAAGAAAATCACATAAACAAATATGTAAAACAAGACCATAACTCAAATTGTTACTTTTTAATTGTAATTTGATTGGAACGTTTTGTTAAACTATATCAATAAGCCGATTCAGTTATCGTCCATGTAAAGTTAAACAGCTTTATAGATTAATATTATTTGTTATGACGAATGAAAGAATGGCTCATGACGTGTTAAGACGTCTTAATAATGTTTTGCCTACGTAAACTCGTCTATCTAGTACGGGTTTATTAAATTCTACATTTTTTAAATACAATTAGGCATGCGTAGCACGACTTGCTGGAACGCTGTTACATATGTTCAAACTAGCATAAGGTTACAATTACAACAATGTAACTGCACATACTTGCAACACCCGGGCTAGTTCAATATGTAGGAAACAACGTTATTGAATCATCCTCTGCTAGCAGCAAGCTAACGCCTAGCCAGTGTACAGATTTGTTCTTACCATACTAGCACTATTTTCAAACCAATATTACTTACAGCATGAGCTACTTGTAAAATGTTCAAGGATCGCGCACCGTCTTTACACCGTCCGATGCATAGAAATGCATCATACTTCTGTAGTTATCATGTTTCAGGGAAGTATAGAAAACCATAGACTGTAGAAAACCTATTTGCCTTGAACCACTATATCTACTTCCGGTTGTGTTCACGATCAAGTTCCCCTTCTCCTGAGAAAGGTAACGTTACGCCAAACTTCATGTAGACTTCATTTGCTAGACTTTTCGGACCATAAAAATATAATTGATACAACATTGCGACCTTTTATTATCACAAAGGCCATCTGCTGTGTTATTCGGCTGCATACAAGAAATCTGTCGAGGTGCGTTTTTATTTGAATGGGTTCACATCTCATTATCTCCCAAATGGTGTAACATCGTAGAAAATACATTGCCAACCCTTACCAAAAGTTTACTATCGTGTTTTTGATGTATTGTGTTTTGAGTATTTTCAATGGAGTGGCTTTGGAAAAATTAGGGTAAAAGTGCACTCAACCCGTGTGCTGCTAAGTAAAATCAAAATAGTTGTTAATTTGAAATGAAATAAACAATTATAGCCACTCCTGCTAGGAGTGGGGTTGAAGTATGCATATTGTGACCCATCAACACTGCCAGGCGCGGTGGCCAAGTGGTAAGGCGTCGGTCTCGTAAACCGAAGATCGCGGGTTCGAACCCCGTCCGTGCCTGACATGTGTGATTCGAACATGCTCCTTTTTCGTGTACAAATTTCCATACAATATTTAAAAATGAATGAGTTGTCCACCTAATCGTTTATATACGAAATTCACATAATCATGTAAACATAAATGCAATTTCATTTACATGATTATTATTTGTTAATAGGCAAAAAGAGTGTTGTTATGGGTTGTGACTGAATGCAACTTCTATTTCTAAAAGGAAAAAGAAAGAGATAAACAGAAGGGAAAAAAAAGAAAATTTCCACACACGTGTCACCTCTGCATTGGTTTATTGGTCGACATTTCGGCCACTAGGGTATTTCTCAAGCGTTTTTTTGTTTTGCCTTGGAAATTGTTCTTCGGGGGAATTAATTCCCTGCACCACAAAGGAGACAAAGCAAGTTGTGTGTGTGTGTGTGTGTGTGTGTGTGTGTGTGTGTGTGTGTGTGTGTGTGTGTGTGTGTGTGTGTCCGTCCGCGTGTGTGAATGCAACTTCTACAAACAACTGCTCTCCTGTTGGAGATAATATCTTAAAAGTCCACAAGAGAGCGCTAAAGTCCATCAAGTTATCATAGTGTACTGCTACACTGTTATTTATCGTTTGTCATGACATCCAAGTTGCCATATGGTATATAATGAATATTTAGACGACTGTACTTTTCTGACCTTACTATGGGGGACTTGACTTGTCTTTTAAACACTAGATTTCTTGAACTTTAAATATAATTCAACTGAAAAACTAATTTTAAAATGTATGTAAATAAAATAAATATGTACATTTAAATAAATAATACAAACAAACAAAATTTGACCCAAATTAATGTGTTGTGATGTTAGTGCACTTCCACAACACTACTGAAAACTCCTAAAATATATTTTTAATATATCAAAATAATAAATACCATATATCAACATTAGACCACAATAAATTAGATCAAATATGTTGAAGTGTACTGCCACAACCTACTGAAAACTCCTAAAATATATTTTTAATATATCAAAATAATAAATACCATATATCAACATTAGACCACAATAAATTAGATCAGATATGTTGAAGTGTACTGCCACAACCTACTGAAAACTCTTAAACATATATTCAACATATTCCATGCAGCACAATAATCGTTTATTCTTGGTTTCATTATTGTTGGAAGCCAAAATCATAATTAAGAAAAATTTAAATTTGCCCTAATGATAATATTGTAATATATTCCACCACAACAGAATTGTCAGCATACGTTTTTTATTGGACTGAGTGTAAGAAATGAGTTTACATCTTCATTACATCAGAGCACAGACCTGCATTTTGATCAACAAGTCATCTTCATATATTGTATGTCATACAGGTGTAATGTGGATGTGCAGAGCCTTATATTGCTTTACTTGAAATTCTGAAATGATTCCAGCATGTCGTGTGTGAGCCTTAAAGCTACTGCTGAGTATTAACAACCACCACCTCCCCGTTAATTTTAAGCTGTGTGGTTTCCCAGTCGAAAACATTTCCTCTTGGTACTCTCTTCCCAGAGAACATGTCTTGGATCATGCGGTCTGAGAGGACGGAGTCCCACAAATTAATATCACCGATCTCCCCAACAAAACTCTGGCTGGCATCAAATGAACCCACGTAATTATCCGGATCTTGTCCGATGATAACCTTGCCTCCGGGTTGGACTGTGTGACCCTTCTTGTAAATTTTGGTCAAGCTTTTCCTCCCATCCATGAAGAGAGCGGCCGCACCCGAGCTGGAATCCCAGGTGACACACAGGTGGGTCTGCAGGGCGCCGATATCAGGGACTCGGAATAAAACACCTTCTCCCGCCAGGTAAAAGGACAATCTAAACACATATTCATAACAGTACAGAGGGTTTAACAATGCAGAATTCAAATAACACACAGTTATTGTACTGTATTACCTTAATTGTGTGATCATATAAAACTATTTTTTAATGTAATAACTCATGTATACATGTCCAAATTATTGGTAGCAGTAGTAATATTGTTGTTATGAGTATGTTATGAGCTAATTTTATTTCAGTTGTTTCATTTGTAGTAGCAGTAGTATTGTAAGCAAAAGTAGATTATTCTTTGTAGTATCAATACTTGTACTTGTACGTCATTGTCCTTCGTAGTAGCTGCAGTAGCAGAACTACATAGTAGCAGTTGTACTACTTGCTAGTAGTAGAATAGTATATTGTTGTGGTACATGTATAACGAAATTGGATGCAGTTCTATCAGTGCAAAACATCTGCAAAAGTGCAAAGCAGGTAAATAAATAAATAAATATAAAAGAGCCTTTAAAAGTTGCTATAAATATATCAAAGAGGTAGTTTAAAAAAAAAAAAAAAAAGATCCAAACACCAGAGGAGCTTCGGGACCTTTAGCCAAAATAGACCTGACCCTCACTTCACCAGCAATACATTTTGGATGACCCTCCAAAGTCATATGAAAAAAAGGGATGACTCTCCCCAACAATTTATTGATGCCTTCTTTACTGGTTTGCGCTGGGCAAAGATATACAGATAGCCATTGTTTTTTAACAGCTAAAACATATATTACTAAACCTCTGCATTCTCATCTTACACATCACACTCCTCTGTTATGGTGTGGTGGCCATTTCAGTAGATTTACTCACTAACATTGTTGTGGAAACACAATAAGCATGGAAACTAAATGCACACTTCCTGCATTACTTCAAATACTAAGTTACTCCTCTAGTAAACTAATATTCACATGAAATAAAACAATAAAACATTGAGACCATTCAGACTAAAAAGAATTGGATGACCCTCCCCTCAACAAAGAATAAAAAGACATGACCCTCCCCTATTTTCCTCCGGTGGTCCATTCCATAAATACCGAACGGTCCCTAAGTGCAGTTATGGCTTTTGGAAAAGAATGTTTTGATTCAGTTGTTTTTTATTTAATAGTCCTGAAACGTCTGCATGAGGGCAGTAGTTTAAACAGGGTGACCAATTGTATTGGATATCTTGCCTCTAAGTCCCCTGGGTTGCCACAGTCTGTAGTAGAATTGGTAGATCATTAATATTGTCAAATATTTAATTCAGAATTTCAGCGTTTAGTTGTGTCTACCTACCTGCCGTCCAGCTCACGCCACACATTCAGCTCGTCATAGTCTTGGGTCCGGTATGCAAACAGGATGATCTCGCGTTCACCGGTGAGCTCTGTTGCCACGCGCATGCACAGAGTGAAAGCCCTCATGTTCAGGGGCTTCTGAGGGACCATCTCCACATAACTGGTACTCGTCTCCGAGGGGAACACCAAGGTGTTAATGCTCACACTCTCTGAGAGAAGAAAAACAAAATCTATTAATCGACTAATCGTTTTTGCTCTAGTTAAATTTGCAGACCAGTGCCCCTAAATTAAAAACAAAACATTAAATGTATACTTTTTATATATGCACAGGTATGCACATAGGGACACAAGGGAAAAGAAAGACCGAAGAAAATTACCAGCCAACATCGTGGAGACGGCAACAAGGAACAGGACGGCGTAAAGTCTCATTTTGTCTGAGCAAACCTGCAGAAAAAAAGACTTTACTCTTTAACTCATTCCACACATAATGCTATTTTAAGTTATATGCAGTTTCAGTAGTTTTTATAAAGATATAATAGTACAATGAAGCTGTAAACATACTGTGCTGCTGTGAAGGCCCTGCTGCAGACAATCTGAACACAGAGACCAAAACTGGTTAAAAGATCAAACTAAAAGCAAGGATATGATCTGTGCTCCTATTATATTGACTAACACATGTAGTCTCTGCCAATGAGATTCCCAAATCTTGCTACCTCCCCCACTCACCCCTACTCTCTCTTGGACCAAAGCATTTTCACAGACCCCTGTGCCATAGTGCTTGAAAAACTATTAAAACACAGACACACTGTTGAACTGAACCACACTTTTTGTAGTTTATTTTGACTCAATTCCACAAACACACATAATGGACTTTTTGAACTTTTTAGCCAACATAAACTAGAAGTTTAACTTATAGTCCTACAATTTTAACATGCACGTCCCCATGACAATTGGGAAACTCCATCTCCCGAGAAAGATTGTGTGAAATGATCAAAAGCTCCAAACATACTAATTTGACTTCATAGTGAGATTGTTTTGCTCTCTTAAAACTAGTTTTTGACACGGCCCCTCTACAAAACGA
This sequence comes from Sander lucioperca, assembly GCF_008315115.2. NCBI lineage: Eukaryota > Metazoa > Chordata > Actinopteri > Perciformes > Percidae > Sander > Sander lucioperca. The sequence continues at coordinate 21,472,192 of NC_050193.1, forward strand.
GGCCTTAAATTCAGGTAATAATGCAACAAATAACAGCACATTTCTTCTTTTCTTTTCAAGTACAGTAAAGTATTATCAGCAAAATGTAGTATCAAAAGTAAAAGTACTCATATGTGATATATTATACTGAACAGTATCAGATTGTTTGTACCGATGCACTGCAGCCTATGACCTACATACATGCTGCGACCTTTTGCACATCCCCTGATCAATATTTTGCACACCCTGCACTACAGTAAACTGTACAGCCTTCCTTCTTTCCCTTTCTAAAACAGTTCTATTGTGCATATTATACAGTATCTCTTCTGTAGGCCTATATATGTTTTTCACTGTAGCAGTACTTTGCCTTATTGTTTGTTCCCTTTTTATCATGTTCATTGCATGCACCAAATATACCAAGGCAAATTCCTTGCAAGTTACTTAATAATAAATATGATTCTGATTATGTTATTAAATTTGACTGTTCATGCAAGAAGATACAGCCTAAACTGACAAAGTCCCATGATGAACAATACTTTTTTCAAAATTGTGTTACTTCTTTTCAGAGATTTGTTTTAGTTAACTGATGCTCCTTAGTGGATGGACTGCTTCATGGTTTGGTGTTTATCTTTGAATTTTTCTTTTTACTACAGGTGTGAAAGCAACTTAATATTCTCTTACACTCTTTCTATCATTTGTTTGTCTCAATATTTTTGCTTCATAGAAAATGACGGCCACAAATCCAGACGGTGTGGTGAAGGGGAGGAGAGTTTAATGGGAAGACAAATAGATCCACATCAGGGCCCCATTTCAGAAAGCAGGTTTAGTGAAAACTCTGAGTTTGTTAACCCTGAGATGAGGGACACTCTGGGTTTTCTGTTTCAGAAAGAGAGGTAACTTAACCTCAGAGTCAGTTACTATGGTAACTGAGCCTGTGAACCTAACCTGGTCGGGAGCAGGTTTTCTTCAAGAAACCTTGAGTTTCTCTCAGTCTCCTCCATCTGACACATCGCTCTTTCATTTCCTCATTCATTCATTCAGTCTGTATCAGGTGCATTTTAGCACAGTTTGTTATCGGCATGAATAAAAAAACAGGTTTGGTTTATTAACCATGTTAGGCAGACTATAAAATGTTTTTTTTTCTTAAAACATGGCATTTCCTTTTGTCGACGATCCCGTTGATGAAGAAGCTGCTTTACTTCTGCTTTACTTTACTTAGAGTGTTATATGTCGGGAGATGATATTGAAGCCCCGACATTTTAATTTTCAGATAACTTCCTATTTGTGCGGTATCGTTTTTCTTCCCAGTCTGGCTGCATAACCTTATCCGTCCTCATATCACTAACGTCACCCGTTGTGGACATGCTCTACATCCCAGCAGATTTGTGTCACATTAATTTTTTTTGCAAACGGCAGTTTTCTTTACAACATTGGTGATGCGGAGCATTTTAGTAAAGCCACTGTATAGCAAAGCGCCGTCAGAAGAGTGACTCGCTCTGAAACGTGTTTCTGAAGTGTTCCCTGGACACAAACCAGTAACAGCCATTAAAAATATGTTCCACGTGATTGCAGGTGAATGATGTAAACCCTTTGAAATAAAAGATTATGAATTATAATTCTGTTAATGATGGTGCTGCTGAGTGGGATTAGTAGGTGTAGTACTTTTTCGCCCCCAGTATTGCACCTAAATAAAATAGATTATAGGTTCAATATCATTTCACCAGTAATATTAGGCTATAGCCTACATATGATTAAATATGATATACACTATATTGGAATATACGCATTTATTCTAGCAGCACTTTTCTCCCACGCAAATTCTCTCTCTTTTGCAGCAGCCGCTGTGTTGTTTTTTTAACTCGCTGTATGTGCGCATGAGTATTTCCGCCGACCTGTTTGTTTGCGGTTGTTGCCATGGTGAATCGTAGTATCATGGCTCCATTCATGCTGCCTTTTTATTGTGGTGGTGCATGCGCGTGAACCTACTCTGAGTTGATTGAACCAACTCAAATCAGCTGTTCTGGAACCGAAAACTCAGAGTTTCCCATCTCAGGGAAAATCATCTCAGAGATCAGGGTCAGAGTTTGTTAAACCTCCTTCCTGAAATGAGGCCCAGCTTACCAAAACTGTGGAGAAATCACACGGCTGTGACTGTTCTTTCTCGGGTCATCTGAGCATATCCACCTTGGACAAAGGCCTAACCCAGATAGCAAACAGTCATTGAAACTATCTTAAATCGACATTCCGCTATCAACATTAAGTCATTGAATCAACATCGAACTCTGATGTTGATTCTACATTATTTTGCACCCTGTTTTAATATTGAAACAATGTTGAAATCCTGTCCATAGATCAACAGAATTTCAATGGTATTTCAATTATCAGGAATATTGAAACAATGTTGAAATTTCAACTGAACTAAGGATCATTGTGACTTCAATGGAATTTCAATTGTTATTAAGCCATAGAAAATTATTGCTGTGTGTGTGTGTGTGTGTGTGTGTGTGTGTGTGTGTGTGTGTGTGTGTGTGTGTGTGTGTGTGTGTGTATTCCTTCAGATATACTAATTCCGATAAGCTGTTGCCCATAGTGATTTTATCGAGTTCACTTGTACTAAAGGAAGACATACTGGCACATTGTCCGTGCCTCAGTTTGTATTGATTGTGTGATGACCCTGTATTCTTGCCAGTAAAGCTTCAGTTAACAGGAAGTGACATGAGCTGGCTGGACAATCATGTGAATGATTAACCAGAGGGAAAAGATATTGTATTGTAGTGTTGTTATTTGTAACAATGTGTGTGTGTTTACGACCTGTTTGTTTACTTCTTGCTAGTTAAAAGTGATATTGGAACTGAATCCCTACTAAAACAGCACACTGTTCTATCAAGTGTTTAACTATCTAGAGGGGATTGCGTTGTTTATAGTAGTTCTTCTTGAAAATACACCTACCAGTGACTTTATTGTAAGATATTGACGCTAAAAACAAATGGTATGTAGATTTGAAAGTGTTTAAAAAAAAAATAGCCCCCCAATGAATAAAGGATAAATGACTACTTAGGTTGTGAGTTTTTTGTTTTGTGTTAACTATTGTGAAGGACAGGAGAAAAAAGTGTATAACAATAACACATTTTAGTTGTAGTTAACATGGGAACTTGCATCGTAGTTGCTGTATTGTTAAATTAACAAACTCTTCTCTTCCTCGTAGATCAGTGGTTCCCAACCTTTTTTCCTTGGCGCCCCCCCTACTTATGTCTAAGAAAAGCTGAGCCCCCCCTCCGAAACCAAAGTTGAGGTAACTTTCCCTTACTTTCTTTTTTGATACAGAGGAGTTATCAGCACTTTTACGTTTCTCCGCCATGTTTCGTTCATAAAATAGTGATGCCGTGGCGGGATGATAGCAGCTAGCAGCTGACCTGATGACAGCAAGGTCCACAGGTTAAGAGGTCCCGGAGGTTTGACCTACTAAGTAGCCTGCCTACAAGTTTAAGCAAGAACAAAAATATATAGTTTTTATACAGACTTTTGTATACATTATATATTCTAGTGTATTATCATAATTTATTTAACATGTGCAAATATATTTTTTTTTTACCTCAACCTCAAACCAGATAAAGACTTGCGCCCTGCCTGTGATCTTTGCCGCCCCCCTTAGGGGTCCCCGGACCCCAGGTTGGGAACCACTGTCGTAGATCATTGATAGCATCATTGAGGAGAGTCAAAAGGGAAATTTGACTACTGTGACACATACCATCAAACACGATAAAAAGCGGTTTCATCTCAAACGCTACAGTGTGCAAAAAAGTGCAGCTTGTTTACAATAAAAGACGGGTGCTCCGAGACTATACCAGCCTCCCTTATGGATACTAATGATCAATGTGCTGCAGGATTTGATAGCAGACTTCAACATCCTTTTAGTGTCATTATTAGGGGTTATTGTTATTAGGGGCGGCCTCTAGCTCACCCAATAAGAGCGTTCGCCCCATGTTGGCTGAGTCCTGCAGCGGCATGAGTTCAAATCCGACCTGCTGCCCTTTGCTGCGTGTCATCCCCCATCTCTCTCCCCCTTTCATGTCTATCCACTGTCACTACATAATAAAAGGGAAAAGTCCCAAAAAAGAAATAGGGGTTATTGTTATTATACACAAAATCGATAACATTGTATACATTTATTTGTGTTGGCAGCCATTATACGATCAATTACTTAAAACTGTAAATTTAAATTTTGTGAATGGCATACCTGAATCGTTTTGCGACAACACACATTTTCCTACCGATAGGAATAATTTACACGTCATCGATGATTTGATGAACGACGCAAGCGGTAATGTGGAAGTTCATAACGTTTTCACCAAATATGTTCACCATAGAAATCTCAGTTGTATATATTTAGTTCAGAATCTGTTTATTCAAGGTAAATCCAGTCGTACAATTAGCTTGAATACAAACTACATGATATTGTTCAAAAACCCTCGGGACAAAAACCAGATAAGTTTATTGGGCTGGCAAATGGCAAATGTGAGGCCTTTAACGATGCCACAGTTCAGCAGCATACGGCTATCTCCTGATAGATTATAAATCCAAGACGCCGGATATTTTAATGACCAATGAATAATGGCTAAAAGTGTACGGGCTAAGGTTATGGTGTCAAACTATCATACGGGGTGTAGTTTGTATCGTTTGAGAGTCCGTGTCTTAGGCTGTCGGCTCACCTTTTCTGCCGTTTCTAGTTAGCCTGCTAGCTAGCTTGTTAGCTGTCATCTGTCTCCAGCAGTCCGTTTTTGTAGCTATTTCCACCACTAAAACAACGCAACAATCAACAGGGACTTTTCTTTTGGTGAAGCAAGAGGAATCACTTACAGGCATGGCTACCAATGGATTTGGGAATCAAGCTGGATTATCTGGTGAAGGAGAAGGTATGAATACTTTTACAACTACTCTTTTTACTATGGAGGATATATTTATTCATAATCCAAAGAGAAAACAAAGCGAGATAGAAAATAGAAACTGAAAAAGCAAAGTTGAAATGTAAAATGATAATTTAGTTTCAGACCCTCCCACCAGCCGTTGGGCCACGCCTCCTCATTTATATGACACCTGTCACTTCTAAATGAAAAGCCAAATGTTAAATCGAAATAGAAAAGGTGAATCTTAAAATTTCAATGTCAAATGTAAAACTCAAAAGATAAAATGTCAAATTGAAAATTATTAAGTGAAAAGGCTAAAATAAGAGATTTTAATTTAAGTATTTCCATTTCACATTTTGAGTTTCATATTTGATGTTTCTCTCAATCAATAAAAGATTTCAAAGATTTCAGTTTAAGCATTTATATTTAAGCTTTGCATTTTAAATTTGACTTTTTACATTGCACTTTACATTTTCAAATTATCATTTTACATTTCAACTTTACTTTTCCTTTTCCTAGTAGCGTAGTAAAATAATAATTCTAATATGATCTTGCTTCGTTTTCTCTTTGGACTTTCAATTTGAATTATGAATAAATATATCCTCCATATTTTACATCCACTGTTTGTGTGTGTGTGTGTGTGTGTGTGTGTGTGTGTGTGTGTGTGTGTGGAATGCATCTTCTACAAACAACTGCTCTCCTGTTGGAGATATCTTAAAAGTTCACAAGAGAGCGCTAAAGTCCCTCAAGTTATCATATAGTGTACTGCTACACTGTTATTTATCGTTTGTCATGACATCCAAGTTGCCATATGGTATATAATGAATATTTAGACGACTGTACTTTTCTGACCTTACTGTGTGGGACTTGTAATTCTTCTAAGCATTTTTACTTTATTTTTAAAGATGGTGGTACTGCATATTCCCAAACAAATGTTCAAATAAGCACAAACCAATTCATACTCATTTGGCCTGGTGCTTTTGGAGCAGCAGTTGCACTTTACCTGGTTGGTAGCACAGTCTTGTCTTTTATAGATGAGATTCTTTCTTCTGGTTTTCAAGGATAATGGTTAATCTACTGACGTTAAAGCTAGGGGTGCAAGATATATTGACTCACTATCGTTATCGCAATATATCGAAAGTGTGTAATAATAAGTATGCAATATTTTGTTTATTTTGTGGAGTGCTGCGTCCCGTCCGTTGGCTGTGTTGCTTAGTTGTGTTTGATTTAGAGCTCGCTTGAAACGCTATAATGATCATCATTTCATTGGCCAGTTACCGTGCCACTTGCACATGTTAGTGCACGTCAGCGCACTGGTCCACTACGTGACAAACCCTATGGACGTGAAGTGTGTGCATATTTTGACAGAGTGACAGTGTAAGTGAAGAAATATAAAAGATAAAGATAAAAGATAGACATCAAAACGGAACGAATCAGATAAGCGAAAGAAAAGTTGTGTCCTGTTCTCTTTATTTATATATTTTATACTGTACAACCAGTACAACATGTCCTGTTCTCTTTATTTATATATTTTGATAACTTGTCCTGTTCTGGAGACATGGTCCTTATTTATTTATTCATGTTGGACCAGTCCAATATGAAATAAACCTTGTGTTGTAAGAAAATTTGGCTAAATTGTTATGAATCTATTTTGATGTGTTTTCTCGTAACTTTTGTAATTTGACACATGTTCAAAAATATTGAAATTAATATATCGCAATTTTCATAATCAATATCGCAATATCACATTTTGTCAATATCGTGCAACCCTATTTAAAGCCATACTATGAAAAAGTATCAACTAAAAAAGTGCAATAATCATATTAGGTTTGGTCAATATTGAGATCACGATTACTTATTGACTTCGGAAACACCTTGCATTGAACCTCTTTTGGACTGTCTTTTAAACACTGGATTTCTGGATGGAAAGGAAAAAGAAAGATAAACAGAAGGAAAAAAAAAAAATTTCCCGACACGTGTCACCTCTGCATTGGTTTATTGGTCGACATTTCGGCCACCAGGGTATTTCTCAAGCGTTTTTTTGTTTTGCCTTGGAAATTGTTCTAGACAAAGCAAGTTGTGTTTGTGTGTCCGCGTGTGTGAATGCAACTTCTATAAACAACTGCTCTCCTGTTGGAGATAATATCTTAAAAGTCCACAAGAGAGCGCTAAAGTCCATCAAGTTATCATAGTGTACTGCTACACTGTTATTTATCGTTTGTCATGACATCCAAGTTGCCATATAATGAATATTTAGACAACTGTACTTTTCTGACCTTACTATGGGGGACTTGACTTGTCTTTTAAACACTAGATTTCTTGAACTTTAAATATAATTCAACTGAAAAACTAATTTAAAATGTAAATATATACATTTAAATAAACAATTTGACCAAAATGAATGTGTTGTGATGTTAGTGCACTTCCACAACCTATTTAAAACTCCTAAAATTTAATCAGAATAATATAACATTAGACCACAATAAATTAGATCAAATATGTTGAAGTGTACTGCCACAACCTACTGAAAACTCAAACATATATTCAACATTTTGGTAAACTATATTCAACATATTCCATGCAGCACAATAATCGTTTGATCTTGGTTTCATTGTTGGAAGCCAAAATCGTAATTAAGAAAAATTTAAATTAGCTTAATCGCCCAGCCCTAATGATAATATTGTAATATATTCCACCACAACAGAATTGTCAGCATACGTTTTTTATTGGACTCAGTGTAAGAAATGAGTTTACATCTTCATTACATCACAGCACAGACCTGCATTTTGATCAACAAGTCATCTTCATATATTGTATGTCATACAGGTGTAATGTGGATGTGCAGAGCCTTATATTGCTTTACTTGAAATTCTGAAATGATTCCAGCATGTCGTGTGTGAGCCTTAAAGCTACTGCTGAGTATTAACAACCACCACCTCCCCGTTAATTTTAAGCTGTGTGGTTTCCCAGTCGAAAACATTTCCTCTTGGTACTCTCTTCCCAGAGAACATGTCTTGGATCATGCGGTCTGAGAGGACGGAGTCCCACAAATTAATATCACCGATCTCCCCAACAAAACTCTGATTGGCATCAAATGGACCCAAGTAACTATCCAGATCTTGTCCGATGATAACCTTGCCTCTGGGTTGGACTGTGTGACCCTTCTTGAAAATTTTGGTCAAGCTTTTCCTCCCATCCATGAAGAGAGCTGCCGCACCTGAGCTGGAATCCCAGGTGACACACAGGTGGGTCTGCAGGGCGCCGATATCAGGGACTCGGAAAAATACAGGTTCATCCACCAGGTAAAAGGACAATCTAAACACATATTCATAACAGTACAGAGGGTTTAACAATGCAACATCCAAATAATAGTTATTGTACTGGATTACCTTAAGTGTGTGATCATATAAAACTATTTTTAATGTGATAACTCATGAATACATGCCAAAATTATTGGTAGCAGTAGTAAAATTGTTGTTATGAGTATTAGCTAATTTTATTTCAGTTTCATTTGTAGTAACAGTAGTATTGTAAGCAAAAGTAGATTATTCTTTGTAGTATCGGTACTTGTAGTAGTAGCTGTAGTAGCAGAAGTACTGTAAGTAGCAGTTGTAGTACTTGCTAGTAGTAGAATAGTCTTAATTGTCGTGGTACACGTATAACGAAATTGGATGCAGTCCTATCAGTGCAAAACATCTGCAAAAGTGCAAAGCAGGTGAAAAAAAAATATAAAAGAGCCTTTAAAAGTCACAAAAAATATATCAAAGTGGTAATTTAACAGAAAAAAAGATCCATCCTTAAAAAGTACCATTAAGTGCCGTTATTGCTTTTGGAAAAGAATGTTCCAATTCAGTTTTTGATTTAATAGTCCTGAAACATCTGCATGAGGGCAGTAGTTTAAACAGGGTGACCAGGGGTGAAATGGATCTTTAAGTATATGTTAGGAAAATTATGATTTACATACTTTTCCTCTTATTATTGAACCGTTTGTATAGAATATCATACAGAGTACTCTAAACAAGATAACATGAAGCCATTGCATGTCCTTGTCTGAGCACGGTGTGATGCTGACTAGATAAGGGAGATGTCATCGACTCTGACAAGATAACAACTGACTACATCAAACTCTGTATTATGGTTGCATTTCACACATAAATAAGCTACTGTTTGATGCTTACGTTAGTCACTTTCTGTACTTATGCTGCGAGTACTGTAAACTGACTCTACTTGCAAGTAAACAAACTTTAATATAACTTCAGTGGTTTCTATCTATTCTTGATAATGTAATTATCCTAACAGTATGCTCTGGGCTTTTGAGGCAGCGGAAGTACAAGTACTGGTATTAGTAACGTTAGTAGTCCTTACTAGTAGCAACTAGAATCAGTGGTAGCATATCGTTATACTAGTACTATAATAGTAAAACTGGTATTGTTGTAACTGTAATGTTCCACCAAAACAAGTTCCTTCCAGAGGCTATTTTGCAGCCACACCGGGGCTCCCTGCAGCGCTTAGTGCCACCCATGGCGATTGTGATTGGTTTAAAGAAATGCCAATAAAGCAGAGCACGTTTTTCTCCCATGAAACGTACGAGAGTCTGGTAGGACCAGGCTGGTGTGTACAACATACACACACAACATAGTTTAGATCACTAAATATTGTCAAATGTTACAGTCAGAATATCGGCGTTTAGTTGTGTCTACCTGCCGTCCAGCTCACGCCACACATTCAGCTCGTCAGCGCGTTGGGTCCGGTACGCAAACAGGACGATCTCGCGCCTACCGGTGAGCTCTGTAGCCACGCGCATGCACAGAGTGAAAGCCCTCAGGTTCAGGGGCTTCTGAGGGACCATCTCCACATAACTGCTATTCGTCTCCGAGGGGAACACCAAGGTGTTAATGCTCACACTCTCTGAGAGAAGAAAAACAAAAACATACAAGCTATATTAGATGCGTTTGTTCAAAATATATGTATAATTCAGAAAAGGGTGGTTTTTAGTCAATTAAGGACTTTTTTTTGCCTCATGTTTGTATTTCTTATGTGTAAAAGCAACACAACTAAAGCCTAATTTCTATGCATCTTAATTGTCTGCACTTTTCAATGTAAATACAAAATTCTCCTTAGGATTTTATTGCTTATGCACCTCATCTACTAACAGCAGAGTTTCTGTCCAACTACCGTTTAAAAACCATTTATTTTCTCTTCATCAACCTCTTGATTAATGGACTAATAGTTTTTGCTCCAGTTACATTTGCAGACCAGTGCCCCACATAAAGACACAAGGGAAAAGAAAGATATACAATTACCGGCCAACATCGTGGAGATGGCAACAAGGAACAGGACGGCGTAAAGTCTCATTTTGTCTGAGCAAACCTGCAGAAAAAAAGACTTTACTCTTTAACTCATTCCACACATAATGCTATTTTAAAGTGCTCATATTATGCTTTTTGGCTTTTTCCCTTATTGTTTTATATATCTGATTTGTGCATGTAATCGGTTTACAAAGTGAAAAAGCCCATAGTCCACCCCAAAGGGACTTACCATCTCCAACAGAAAACACTGTTCACAAACTGCTCCAAACAGCTCTATTGTAGTCCAGCCTTTACTTCTGTGACGAACGTGCGTCACTTTGTAACACGTTATAATGCTCGCCTAGCTGCTAGCGTGGCACTCTTTTTGAAAATTAAACCATGTAAACTTATTACAATATAACCTCTCAATACGATTATGAATCTGAAAATGAGCATAATATGATTACTTGAAGTTATACGCAGTGTCAGTAGATTTTATGAAGATATAATAGTACAATGAAGCTGTAAATGTAACAGCCCTGAAAAGGGGAGTAGTTGAATGGAAGATGCAGACACAAACTTTCCTCAGATGATATGTGTAATGACTGAATATAACACAATACAACATACATAATACATACAATTCCTCTGCTGCATAACTACAGAACTGAAATATACCAAGCAAACAAATACGGCAATACACAAGAGATACAAAATAAAATGATGCTGATAACATAGCACTCACAATTACACCCTTTAACAGTACTCAGTACATTACAGAAACGTATACAGAACATATTACGACACGTAAAATGTCTCTGCATGGCTACTAAGTGCCACTCTTTCATCCATGATGTCACGGTTAGCATTGCTAAAGGCTAGTGTGGCTAGCTTACTCTTCGTCATGTAATTAACTTCATTATGTCAGGTTTAGTCAGGAAAGACTAGGCTTGGACACAAATGCAGTGAGAGGATTTATTAAAACAAAAAGAGTCTTACACAAAGTGTCCTCAGGAAGGTAACCAGGCTGGAACAATCGAAAAACACGAATGGGAAACAGACTGAAATGATCCGACAAGAGACAAGGGGAAAACAGAGAGACTAAATACACAGGGTAATGAACACTGACAAGAGACAGGTGATACAACAGGTGGAACAAATCAGGGTGGGGCAGAACAATCAAAAAAGGCGGGAAACAAACAAAGACAGGAAGTAACTAAACAAGACAAGGGAGACAAGACAGACTACAAAATAAAACAGGAAACCGAACATAACAGAAAAACAAGACTACCACAATAAGACAGAACAAAAATACCAAACCCTGACACATTACTTCACAATGTGCAAACATACTGTGTTAAAACACTCTCCTCAGCACATATTCACATAACACTGTTAACCAATAACACATATTATAGGAGACTCACACCTGAAAAGGGGAGTAGTTGAATGAAAGATGAACAGACACAAACTTTCCTCAGATCATATGTGTAATGAGGAGGCAACGTGCAATTTATACCATGGTCTGGGTGAATACTAGATTCTGATTGGCTGCACGGTGTCCATAAAAAAGTGATGTAGGACACCTACTAAAGAAGTTCCAGTGAAACTGACTGTTTACCAGAGGTGGGACAAAGTCATTGTTATGCAAGTCACAAGTAAGTCTCAAGTCTTTGCCCTCGAGTCCCGAGTCAAGTCGAGTCAAAGATGAGGCAAGTCCCGAGTCGAGTCACAAGTCAAAGCCAACAAGTCTCAAGTCGAGTCCAAAGTCCTACCATTTTAGTTTCGAGTCATTTCAAGTCATTTCAGTTTCAGTGTATGCAATATTATGAATATTTTCACTGCTTCAAAAGTCATAAGAAAGCCCTTTCTCTCAAGAAACTGAAGTCATATGCTTTATAGCAGTGGTTTTCAAAGTGGAGACGGGGACCCCTGGGTGCCGCGAGGGGGTGCTAGGGGGGCCATGGCAAGTTGGCATGAAAAGTATAGCAAAACAAAATAATTGAATAAATTAAATAACTAAAGTAAACCAAATTAAACCAAAAATAAGCTAAACAATATTCCCATTAGTTAAGAACTGTACTATACACTATAACTATAATAATCTATTGCATCTCTGAACATTACTACTATAATCGTTATTATTTTATTTTATTACATGGCTTGGTTGAATTCCAATGTAGAATGCGGTCTGTTATTTCTTGATAACAGACCGTTGCCATGAAAAACAGAGCGTTGCTATGGACGCAATTCGGTTTAGCGGAAGCAATACAATCGTTTTTAAATCAATAAACTCCTTTTTAAATCAATATTTTGTGTCAAAGTATTTATTTGGTAGGTAGCCATGTAATAAGCGGGATAATGTATAGCGAGGCGGTAGTTATAGCGAATACAACCCCTGATATGAAAAGGGAAGGCTAATGGTGGATCTACTGTGACTGTGTTATGGTAACGTTACTTTAAAACGGACGTTGACATGATGTTGGCGAGGTTTTCCATCTGAGTGTGCTACACTCATGTACCTCATATAATCAGGGTTCAAAAATCCCTATTTTTGTAAGCATGAACCAGCAAGGGAGACGTGCGTTTACTGTGTCGTTGAGACAGTAAATATGCAGCAGCTAGTATGTTACGGTACATACATCCGATAAGGTGCTTAGCATTCATTCAAAACTTACCTTTCTTTGTGCAACTTCAGGTGTCAAAGTTGGACGTTGTGGCAGCTCCGTCTGTAATCTTGTAACCCGCATGTTTTGCAAATTGCAACTCTTTTTTTGTCGACTACCTCGTAATTTTTATAGCCAAACGAAACTATCTTCGGTATCATTTTGCCAACTGGCGCGTTGTTGCTTGTGCTTCATTGGCTGTCTTGCAATGTGCCTGCTTAGATGCTGTCGAATCAAAACAACGTGGGACTACAGTGATTGGATGTCGTGCAGGCAGCGCGTGTGCTCTCTGCATGGATACAGGTGGTGCATATTTTTTTCACAGATGCAGATAAACTGAGAGCGGCGCGGCCGTGTGAACATTTTCTTCCCCAGTGGGAAGTAGCAAGTCTTCTCGAGTCAAAAGGTGCAAGTCCAAGTGAAGTCACGAGTCATTGATGTTAAAGTCCAAGTCGAGTTGCAAGTCTTTGTACATTTTGTCAAGTCGAGTCTGAAGTCATCAAATTCATGACTCGAGTCTGACTCGAGTCCAAGTCACATGACTCGAGTCCACACCTCTGCTGTTTACTGTTCTAAATGATTGACTTCGGCAGAGGCAATGATGAAAAATAAGAAATAACAAACATACTGTACTGTAACTGCTGCAACTGACAATAACAACTTTAACCATAAACTGTGATATAGCTTACCATTAAAATATGAAAATGCCAAAATTACTCAATATGAACCCTCAACTGCTTGCTCTGACATACCGGTAGGCTAATACACATTAGGCTACTTTTACTTTTTGCTGTGACTTACTGGTAATACATATTATAACTGAATATTAGTTCTCATTCGAAGGATGAAATGCTCCACAACATGCCTTGTCAGATGCTCATACTGTCTGCCTCCTATTACAATATTTGATTGATGGAAATACCAAAGCAAAACCCCAAGATCACATAAATTTGGGGTTGCTCCATTATTTCTGAGACCAGAAAGTGTCGGCGAGTTGCCTGGGACCTTTTCAATGGAACTACATTGCTATGCAACAGCCCGGCCGTTTGACGTGTGTTTACAGGGTTTGGTGCGTTTGACAAAGTGTGGTGTGAAAGCAAACCGAACCAAATGAAAAATGCAACAGTGTTGCAGCTTCACCCCTGAATCGCACTAGTCCACTTAACTACAGGTGTGAAAGCAACGTAATATTCTCTTGCACTCTTTCTATCATTTGTTTGTCTGAATATTTTTGCTTCATAGAAAATGACAGCCACAAATCCAGACGGACTGTGGGGTGAAGGGGAGGAGAGTTTAATGGGAGGACAAATGGATCCACATCAGCTTACCAAAACTGTGGAGAAATCACACGGCTGTGACTGTTCTTTCTCGGATCATCTGAAGTGTCATCAGCATATCCACCTTGGACAAAGGCCTAACCCAGATAGCAAACAGTCACTGAAACTAAATCAACATTCCGTTGTCAACATTGTCATCGAACATCGAACTCTGATGTTGATTCTAGATCATTTTGCAACCTGTTATATATTAATATATTTTTATATATTAATATTAATATATTAATATATTAATATATTAATACAATACATACACACAATACATAATACAAGAAATCCCCCGAGAAATATTGAAACAACGTTGAAATCCTGTCCACAGATCAACGGAATTTCAATGGTATTTCAATTATCAGGAATATTGAAACAATGTTGAAATTTCAACTGAACTGTATCAACGTGATTTCAATGGAATTTCAATCGTTATTAAGCCATAGAAAATGATTGCTAGGCATACGAAAATGTAATGCCCTAAATTAAATAGCCTATAATGAATATCCTGCTTTATCTACAGCCAGGATGTTAAAAAGTGATGGACCATTTGAAAGTTTGTATGCCTATAGCCTAGCCTAAAACACTGACCACACCACACTATTTAAGGTAAAAACAAATTCATTTTATTAGCCTCTTATTTCATTATTTGTCCTCTTTAGCCTATTTACATATATTATGTAAATAGCGCAGCCACTTTTGCACAGCCTGGGCAAAAGTAAATTGGGTGACGGCGGCTGTCCCAATCTGCTGTGTAAGAGCATCTAAAACAGAAAATACAAGCACAATGCAAATAATTTGCCTTTAAGTTAAACAGAACACCCACATATTGTATATGCACACTTGGAAACAAATTCAGTAGCCTAGGCCTAGCATTTTACAATGATCGGATATGGCAATTTGTCCAGTGTTGTAGGCTAGCCTATCATGTTTTTCCTACATTCAAAGAACTTTTCAAAATTGCCCAAGAACATGTGCATGGGTTTATTCGAATTAAAGGGAGGCAAAAAGGATCAGCTTGCGTGACGGCAATGTAGACTAACAATGCAGCCTGGACTACTGACACTCGTAAAGGCAACACTCTACTTAAGTACTAAAAGGCTGTATCTGTATTCTACTGGAGTATTATTTTTTTCTCCTACTTCCACTTTTACTTGAGTACATATTTTCGATGAGTTTAATACTTTTACTCCAATAGATTTTTTATGTGCTGCATCATTACTCGTTAGCCTACTGTTGTGAATTCCTCACGCTTCGGAGACTGTGTAGGTTAGTGAGTGTACGTTAGGTACGCTAATTACGTAATTTACGTAAGAAATCCCCCGAGATCGCGTCGTGTTTCTTTTCATTACGGTTGCCCGTTCAGAAGTCAGAGACGAGTGTCTGACAAAGTTTGTACTCTTTCTATTTAGCTATTGTTAAGCTATTCCTGAGTTGTTTCAGTCTGCAATGAGTCCTGAATGTTAACCGTTTGACCCTGTGATGTGAAGCTGTTAGTTTATCTGTATTTTGCTAGCTTGCTAACTTTCCTGTTCATCACACATGTTAATAGCTAGTGTGTGATACGTTTTGGGGGGCTTTAATCGTTACTGTGCTGGATAGGATGTTTATTTTACTTGCACAGTGTGATAATTGTACATTTTATTTAAGTATTTGTTAATATTTGTTATTTTTAATATAATGAATATTTGTTAATTCCTTTGGCTACAGCCTTGGCTAAACATTTGACATAATATAAACAATATGATATTCAAACTTTTGACTGCTTTCTTGAATAACTAAATAACACAATACTTGTACTTTTACTTTCAGTACTTGAGTAGTAAATTTTAAAATAAACTACTTGCAATACTTAAGTACAACATTTTTTGAATACTTTAGTACTTCTACTTAAGTGTTAAAGAGCACTTCAACTTCTACTCAAGTCACTTTTTTGATAGAGCACTTGTACTTTTACTCAAGTATGGGGCTCTAGTACTTTATACATCTCTGATGATGATGATGATGATCTGAATTTATTAACTTCAAAATTATCAATGGCCAATCAATAATCCTTCGATCAATTAAAACCAATATACCTTTTTTAAACTACAACAAAACAAAGCAAAAACAAACCAGCACGTGATGTGAGGAGACACGTCTGTGTCTGTGTCTGTATGAGTGTGAGTGTGTGTGTGTCTGTGTCACAGGGCTTGTGTGATGCGTCAGTGCAGTAGTAGTACTGGAATAGTAGTGTCTGTAGTTTAGCAGTTTAGTAGTTATTGCATGCTGCATGCTGCTTCTGCTTGCTACATTCTGCTTACAGCTACTGCCACCGACTACCCCTTGTGCAAGGGCAAAAAGAGGAGCCGAGTGCGTAAGTCTCTTCCTGTCGGTACACAGCCTCTCCACTGCCAAGACTCCTACAGTGCCTCCTCGCGGCCACACACGGTAACTGGGCCCTAGCGGACCCAGGCTGAACTGTAGGGGATCTCGGAGCAGCAGTGGGCCCCAGAGGCGCGGTGTGCAGGCCCACCAAGCAGTGGACACGCCCTGGCACCCGCCAACCACTGCCCCAACTATGGGCAAATAGTCCCACTGCCTTGTGGGGTAGCCTATAGAGGCAAAGGCTAAGGGAGCACACCCTGAAAAAAAAGACGCAAGACCTCAACGGCGGAACAGGCGGAGGATGATGGCTGACTTAAGTGGAGCATCACAACGGCTGAGAAGGCAGATGAAGGCTGCAGCAGTGCTGGGTCTCCAGTCGTCTTGGTTTCCATGCCACTGGATCCTGACCCAGACCTGCCAAGGACATGGTGGGAGTGTGGTCTGCGCACCCACACCCTCACCTTAATCCTTACCTCCGCGCAAGCTCCTTGCTCCCCCCCCTCCCTCCCCCCCTCACAAGTCCTGTGGCGATGTGGAATGGTGGTGGGCACAGGCCAAGGATGTGGCTGGGAGTGCCTAACCAAACCATGCACACAGGCGGCAATGGAGTGATGGTCGCTAGGACTGCGGGATGGAGCAGCGCGTCCTTTCGGCAGCTTCCATTGTGACTGAGCAGCCCCACACTGCTCACCCCTGTGATGGGGAAGGACCTGGAAAAGGTGGTCCAAAAATTGTCTGCTCCCCACACTCCGGACGGTAAGCCGCAACCGTCGGAGCATCCCCCCTTTGCGGTCGAAAAATCAAAGTAAAAAATAAGCTAAGCATCACTTCGTGGAATGTTCGCACACTGCTGGACTTGGCCGTAACTCCTGACAGGCCCCACAGTAGGACAGCACTGGTGGCCCTGGAGCTCGCAAGATACAACATCGACATAGCAGCTCTCAGCGAGACCAGACTACATGGGGAGGACTCCCTGACAGAGGTTGGTGCTGGGTACACCTTCTTCTGGAAGGGGGTCCCCGAAGGCACTCGCCGTAACCATGGAGTTGGCTTTGCTGTGAAGTCTAAACTGCTGCAGCGCATTCCGGAATCCCCCATCGGCAACAATGAAAGACTGATGACATGGCGCATCCCCCTGGCTAAGGGACGCTTCGCCACTCTCATCAGTGCATATGCTCCAACTGTTGATGCCGAGCTTAACATCAAAGAGGATTTCTACAGAGCTCTTGACGCCATCCTACAGAAAACCCCGGTTACGGACAGGCTCATACTCATGGGAGATTTCAATGCTAGAGTGGGCACGGAGCACCAGGTATGGAGTAAAGTCATTGGCCAGCATGGTGTGGGGAAAATGAACCACAACGGGCTCAGGCTCCTCTCCCTCTGTGCAGAGCACCAGCTGGTCATCACTAACACCATCTTCCAGATGAAGAACAGGTTTAAGACCACCTGGCAACACCCCCGCTCAAAACACTGGCACCTCCTTGACTACGTGATTGTCCGTCAAAAGGACAGACAAGACGTCCTCACCACCTGTGTTATGCGCGGAGCTGAGTGCTGGACTGACCACCTCATGGTCAGATCCAAACTACTTATGAGCATTCAACCCCGTGGCCCGCGGACCGCTCCAAACAAAAAACTCAACTGTATAGCACTGAATTGCCTTACCACCAAAGACAACCTGCGACGGCTCCTTGCTGAAAACCTTACCAAGCTCCCGGAGGAAACAACCGACTGGCCAGCTCTGCGCCAGGCTATTCATAGTGCAGCCTCAGAGGCGTTTGGCCAATCAAGGAAACGTCACCAGGACTGGTTTGACTGCAATTCAGCTAAGATACAATTACTCCTAAAGACCAAGCATGCGGCCCACAAAGCTCTCCTGTCCTGCCCTGGATCTCCCACCCTTAAAACCACCTTTACTGCTGCAAGAACAGAAACCCAGCGAGCCCTCCGGATTATGGAGGACACCTGGTGGGTTCAAAAGGCGCGAGAAATCCAGAACCTGGCAGACTGCAATAACACTCAAGGCTTTTACGATGCCATAAAAGCATTGTATGGCCCCAGGAAGCGGGCCACTGCCCCAGTACGATCAGCTGATGGGTCCATGCTCTTCAAGGCCCGTCACGAGATTCTTGCCCGTTGGGCAAATCATTTTGAGAGTCTCTTCAACCACACCAACCCTGTCGACCCACATATTCTGGATAATCTCCCAGACCTGGCACCAATCACGCACTTGGACACCCCACCACTTTACTCAGAACTCCGGCAAGCTATTGCTGGGATGAAGAACAACAAAAGCGCCGGACCCGATGGAATCCCTGCAGAGGTCTTCAAACACGGAGGATACACCCTCACGCGTCGCCTGCACCTCCTGATCCAAAACATCTGGGAGCATGAGACCTTCCCACAGGACTGGAAGGATGTTAACATCGTGGTCATCTACAAACAGAAAGGAGACAGAGCAGTCTGCGGCAACAGCCGCGGCATATCTCTCCTCTCCGTCGCAGGGAAAGTCCTGGCCAAGATCATGCTCAGCAGACTGGTTGAGCACATCTCGGAAGCTGTGCTTCCGGAAACACAGTGTGGCTTCCGGAAGACCAGATCCACGACAGACATGGTTTTTGTCTTGAGGCAGCTGCAGGAGAAGAGCCGAGAACATCACAAAGACCTTTACGTAGCCTTCATCGACCTCAGCAAAGCTTTTGACACCATCAGCCGTGAGCTGCTCTGGAAACACCTCTCCAAACTTGGGGTACCACCCAAGTTTCTCCACATCCTACAGCAGCTGCATGACGGGATGCAAGCCAGAGTAATCATGGGAGAACTCCAGTCAGAGTTTTTCAAGGTAAACGTTGGGGTGAAGCAAGGCTGTGTCTTGGCTCCAGTGCTCTTTAACATCCTCCTCTCTGCCATCACCTGCCTCTTCCACCGTGTCATGGGACATGAAGACGGTGTCCATGTGGAATACAGACTTGACGGAAGCCTTTTCAACATCCGTCGGCTCCAGGCCCACACAAAGACAAAGACCCGCCAAATCTGTGAGCTTCAGTATGCTGATGACTGTGCCGTCTTAGCTCACAGTCCAGACTCCTTAACACAATATCCAGTCTGTACCAATCCTTTGGCCTACAGGTCAACATTTCAAAAACCGAGGTCATGTCCCATCTCACCACCCCCGCCCCCACACCACCCAGTTTTCACATAAATGGTGTTCCACTTAAAACAGTGGACCACTTCACCTACCTCGGCTCCACTCTGTCCTCATGCTGCTCCCTTGACACAGAAATACACACCCGGATAAATAAAGCCTCATCATCTTTCGGACGCCTACGCAGCAGGGTTTTTGAAAACCGTAACCTGAAGATCAGCACCAAGGTGGCTGTTTACAACGCGGTATGTCTCTCCACTCTGCTTTATGGGGCAGAGTCTTGGACCCCATACCGCCAACACATCACCAACCTAGAGGCCTTTCATATCCGCTGTCTACAAAAGATCCTCAGCTTGTCCTGGGAAGATTGAATCCCCCATACAAATATCCTCAGTAACACTGACTCAATCTGTATGGAAGCAGCCGTGGCCAAAAAACATCTGCGCTGGATAGGGCACACTATACGCATGCCTGAACACCGCCTGCCCCGTCAAGTCCTCTACAGTCAACTAACGGGCGCTAAACGCTCCGCTGGAGGGCAAAAGCGGCGCTTTAAGGACTACACCAAGGACCTCCTAAAGCGAGTAAACATCCCCCTTACGCAGCTTGAATCTCTGGCACTCGACAGATCAGCCTGGCAGGTCACCTGTGCCACTGCAGTCTCTGAAATACACCAAATCAGCCAAGACCGACGATCCGAGAGGCGCATCAAGAGACACCAGCGGGCGGCTGGTACCCCCCTGGCATCTGGTTTCCCCTGCTCCATCTGCGGACGAGTGTGCGGCTCAAGGATCGGACTATACGCCCACGAGAAGTGGCACCAGCGGCAAGGTCGCTGAACCCACCCCCCCCTCCCACCCCCATCCCTGGAGCAAGCGTCATCATCGAACACGATGGACAGCTAAAAGAGTGTGTGTGTGTGTGTGTGAGAGAGTGCGAGGAGGAGGGGGTGTCGAAAGGTAGTCTAGTTCAAAGACTACACAAATGGCTACTCCTGTGAGCGGCACAAAACTATTTAGCCTCAAGAGGGCGGTAGTGGTGCTGGGTGCAGTGCATAGACTGTATATAAGAATGGACCAACAGATCCCGTTGCTCTGGACGGAGACCAGTGAAGGCCGTTAGAAGCACTTTTCCGGTGAGTGCTGAGCGTTACTGCGCAGCCTCCAACTGAGAGAGACGACGTAAATGTGACATGAGCAACGTGTCTGAAAGTTGTAAGTCTTCTGGGAGCTGTGCCAAGAGAAATCTCAATCATTCCCAATCTTGCAGAGACGGAGAGCGTAGGTATAGGTAAGGAGATAACATAGGCACAGGCTAATTATTGATCACTAAAATGCTAGTTAACATTAGTAATTACACTTAAACAGCTAATGTGAGACGAAACTGCCTGCGCGCTTCTCCTGTACTATACGGTAATTCCTCTACTATGCGACAGTAAGTCGCGTGGTTATGACACAATCGTTAGTCTATTTTTACAAAAACGTCTGCTACGGAGCCATAACGTGAGGTACAAGGTAATGGAGCCTTTTATACATTGTCGTGTTTCTTTAGAAATAAACAATGGACAAATAGAGTCTTTAAACGCCTCAGATGTAAAGTTATTCTCTGTCAAAGTGACATCAAAATGAATGGCAGTCAATGGGATGCTAACGGGGGGTGATCGCTTTGTAGCATCAAAATGGCGCCATAGGAGGTTCGCGGTCCGAGGAGAAGCTTACCCCCTTGGTGCAGTGCTGTGTGGCGAGAGCAAGCCGGTTAGCTTTCAGGCTAACGTCTTACAGACCTAAAGAACACACTAGCTACTTTGCTATGGGCTAGCGGCTTAGCTATCCACGCGTGTGTGTGTGTGTGTGTGTGTGTGTGTGTGTGTGTGTGTGTGTGTGTGTGTGTGTGTGTGTGTTTACGACCTGTTTGTTTACTTCTTGCTAGTTAAAAGTGATATTGGAACTGAATCCCTACTAAAACAGCACACTGTTCTATCAATTGTTAAACTATCTAGAAGGGATTGCTTTGTTTATAGTAGTTCTTCTTGAAAATACACCTACCAGTGACTTTTTTGTAAGATATTGACGCTAAAAACAAATGGTATGTAGATTTGAAAGTGTGTAAAAAAAAAAATAGCCCCCCAATGAATAAAGGATAAATGACTACTTAGGTTGTGAGTTTTTTGTTTTGTGTTAAGTATTGTGAAAGGACAGGAGAAGTTGTAGTTGAACTTGCATCGTAGTTGCTGTATTGTTAAATTAACAAACTCTTCTCTTCCTCGTAGATCATTGATAGCATCATTGAGGAGAGTCAAAAGGGAAATTTGACTACTGTGACACATACCATCAAACACGATAAAAAGCGGTTTCATCTCAAACGCTACAGTGTGCAAAAAAGTGCAGCTTGTTTACAATAAAAGACGGGTGCTCCGAGACTATACCAGCCTCCCTTATGGATACTAATGATCAATGTGTTGCAGGATTTGATAGCAGTCTTCAACATCCTTTTAGTATCATTATTAGGGGTTATTGTTATTAGGGGCGGCCTCTAGCTCACCCAATAAGAGCGTTCGCCCCATGTTGGCTGAGTCCTGCAGCGGCATGTCATCCCCCATCTCTCTCCCCCTTTCATGTCTATCCACTGTCACTACATAATAAAAGGGAAAAGTCCCAAAAAAGAAATAGGGGTTATTGTTATTATACACAAAATCGATAACATTGTATACATTTATTTGTGTTGGCAGCCATTATACGATCAATTACTTAAAACTGTAAATTTAAATTTTGTGAATGGATACCTGAATCGTTTTGCGACGACACACATTTTCCTACCGATAGGAATAATTTACACGTCATCGATGATTTGATGAACGACGCCAGCGGTAATGTGGAAGTTCATAACGTTTTCACCAAATATGTTCACCATAGAAATCTCAGTTGTATATATTTAGTTCAGAATCTGTTTATTCAAGGTAAATCCAGTCGTACAATTAGCTTGAATACAAACTACATGATATTGTTCAAAAACCCTCGGGACAAAAACCAGATAAGTTTATTGGGCCGGCAAATGTTTCCCAGAAAAAACAAATATTTTTTAGAGGCCTTTAACGATGCCACCAGTTCAGCAGCATACGGCTATCTCCTGATAGATTATAAATCCAAGACGCCGGATATTTTAATGACCAATGAATAATGGCTAAAAGTGTACGGGCTAAGGTTATGGTGTCAAACTATCATACGGGGTGTGGTTTGTATCGTTTGAGAGTCCGTGTCTTAGGCTGTCGGCTCACCTTTTCTGCCGTTTCTAGTTAGCCTGCTAGCTAGCTTGTTAGCTGTCATCTGTCTCCAGCAGTCCGTTTTTGTAGCTATTTCCACCACTAAAACAACGCAACAATCAACAGGGACTTTTCTTTTGGTGAAGCAAGAGGAATCACTTACAGGCATGGCTACCAATGGATTTGAGAATCAAGCTGGATTATCTGGTGAAGGAGAAGGTATGAATACTTTTACAACTACTCTTTTTACTATGGAGGATATATTTATTCATAATTCAAATTGAAAGTCCAAAGAGAAAACAAAGCGAGATCAAATTAAAAATAGTATTATTTTACTACGCTACTAAGAAAAATCATGCCATAATTAAATTTAAAAAAGAAAATGGAAACTGAAAAAGCAAAGTTGAAATGTAAAATGATAATTTAGTTTCAGACCCTCCCACCAGCCGTTGGGCCACGCCTCCTCATTTACATGACACCTGTCACTTCTAAATGAAAAGCCAAATGTTAAATCGAAATAGAAAAGGTGAATCTTAAAATTTCAATGTCAAATGTAAAACTCAAAAGATAAAATGTCAAATTGAAAATTATTAAGTGAAAAGGCTAAAATAAAATTAATTCTTTTTTTCTATTTGAGATTTTAATTTAAGTATTTCCATTTCACTTTTTGAGTTTCATATTTGATGTTTCTCTCAATCAATAAAAGATTTCAAAGATTTCAGTTTAAGCATTTATATTTAAGCTTTGCATTTTAAATTTGACTTTTTACATTGCGCTTTACATTTTGAAATTATCATTTTACATTTCAACTTTACTTTTCCTTTTCCTAGTAGCGTAGTAAAATAATAATTCTAATATGATCTTGCTTCGTTTTCTCTTTGGACTTTCAATTTGAATTATGAATAAATATATCCTCCATATTTTACATCCGCTGTTTGTGTGTGTGTGTGCGTGTGTGTGTGTGTGGAATGCATCTTCTACAAACAACTGCTCTCCTGTTGGAGATATCTTAAAAGTTCACAAGAGAGCGCTAAAGTCCCTCAAGTTATCATATAGTGTACTGCTACACTGTTATTTATCGTTTGTCACGACATCCAAGTTGCCATATGGTATATAATGAATATTTAGACGACTGTACTTTTCTGACCTTACTGTGTGGGACTTGTAATTCTTCTAAGCATTTTTACTTTATTTTTAAAGATGGTGGTACTGCATATTCCCAAACAAATGTTCAAATAAGCACAAACCAATTCATACTCATTTGGCCTGGTGCTTTTGGAGCAGCAGTTGCACTTTACCTGGTTGGTAGCACAGTCTTGTCTTTTATAGATGAGATTCTTTCTTCTGGTTTTCAAGGATAATGGTTAATCTACTGACGTTAAAGCTAGGGGTGCAAGATATATCGACTCAATATCGTTATCGCAATATATCGAAAGTGTGTAATAATAAGTATGCAATATTTTGTTTATTTTGTGGAGTGCTGCGTCCCGTCCGTTGGCTGTGTTGCTTAGTTGTGTTTGATTTAGAGCTCGCTTGAAACGCTATAATGATCATGTTTCATTGGCCAGTTACCGTGCCACTTGCACATGTTAGTGCACGTCAGCGCACTGGTCCACTACGTGACAAACCCTATGGACGTGAAGTGTGTGCATATTTCGACAGAGTGACAGTGTAAGTGAAGAAATATAAAAGATAAAGATAAAAGATAGAGACATCAAAACGGAACGAATCAGATAAGCGAAAGAAAAGTTGTGTCCTGTTCTCTTTATTTATATATTTTATACTGCACAACCAGTACAACATGTCCTGTTCTCATTATTTATATATTTTGATAACTTGTCCTGTTCTGGAGACATGGTCCTTATTTATTTATTCATGTTGGACCAGTCCAATATGAAATAAACCTTGTGTTGTAAGAAAATTTGGCTAAATTGTTATGAATCTATTTTGATGTTTTCTCGTAACTTTTGTAATTTGACACATGTTCAAAAATATTGAAATTAATATATCGCAATTTTCATAATCAATATCGCAATATCACATTTTGTCAATATCGTGCAACCCTATTTAAAGCCATACTATGAAAAAGTATCAACTAAAAAAGTGCAATAATTATAGTAAATATAAATAATTAAATATAAAAATAAATAATTAGGTTTGGTCAATATTGAGATCACGATTACTTATTGACTTCGGAAACACCTTGCATTGAACCTCTTTTGGACTGTCTTTTAAACACTGGATTTCTGGATGGAAAGGAAAAAGAAAGATAAACAGAAGGAAAAAAAAAAAATTTCCACACACGTGTCACCTCTGCATTGGTTTATTGGTCGACATTTCGGCCACCAGGGTATTTCTCAAGCGTTTTTTTGTTTTGCCTTGGAAATTGTTCTAGACAAAGCAAGTTGTGTTTGTGTGTCCGCGTGTGTGAATGCAACTTCTATAAACAACTGCTCTCCTGTTGGAGATAATATCTTAAAAGTCCACAAGAGAGCGCTAAAGTCCATCAAGTTATCATAGTGTACTGCTACACTGTTATTTATCGTTTGTCATGACATCCAAGTTGCCATATAATGAATATTTAGACAACTGTACTTTTCTGACCTTACTATGGGGGACTTGACTTGTCTTTTAAACACTAGATTTCTTGAACTTTAAATATAATTCAACTGAAAAACTAATTTAAAATGTAAATATATACATTTAAATAAACAATTTGACCAAAATGAATGTGTTGTGATGTTAGTGCACTTCCACAACCTATTTAAAACTCCTAAAATTTAATCAGAATAATATAACATTAGACCACAATAAATTAGATCAAATATGTTGAAGTGTACTGCCACAACCTACTGAAAACTCAAACATATATTCAACATTTTGGTAAACTATATTCAACATATTCCATGCAGCACAATAATCGTTTGATCTTGGTTTCATTGTTGGAAGCCAAAATCGTAATTAAGAAAAATTTAAATTAGCTTAATCGCCCAGCCCTAATGATAATATTGTAATATATTCCACCACAACAGAATTGTCAGCATACGTTTTTTATTGGACTCAGTGTAAGAAATGAGTTTACATCTTCATTACATCACAGCACAGACCTGCATTTTGATCAACAAGTCATCTTCATATATTGTATGTCATACAGGTGTAATGTGGATGTGCAGAGCCTTATATTGCTTTACTTGAAATTCTGAAATGATTCCAGCATGTCGTGTGTGAGCCTTAAAGCTACTGCTGAGTATTAACAACCACCACCTCCCCGTTAATTTTAAGCTGTGTGGTTTCCCAGTCGAAAACATTTCCTCTTGGTACTCTCTTCCCAGAGAACATGTCTTGGATCATGCGGTCTGAGAGGACGGAGTCCCACAAATTAATATCACCGATCTCCCCAACAAAACTCTGATTGGCATCAAATGGACCCAAGTAACTATCCAGATCTTGTCCGATGATAACCTTGCCTCTGGGTTGGACTGTGTGACCCTTCTTGAAAATTTTGGTCAAGCTTTTCCTCCCATCCATGAAGAGAGCTGCCGCACCTGAGCTGGAATCCCAGGTGACACACAGGTGGGTCTGCAGGGCGCCGATATCAGGGACTCGGAAAAATACAGGTTCATCCACCAGGTAAAAGGACAATCTAAACACATATTCATAACAGTACAGAGGGTTTAACAATGCAACATCCAAATAATAGTTATTGTACTGGATTACCTTAAGTGTGTGATCATATAAAACTATTTTTAATGTGATAACTCATGAATACATGCCAAAATTATTGGTAGCAGTAGTAAAATTGTTGTTATGAGTATTAGCTAATTTTATTTCAGTTTCATTTGTAGTAACAGTAGTATTGTAAGCAAAAGTAGATTATTCTTTGTAGTATCGGTACTTGTAGTAGTAGCTGTAGTAGCAGAAGTACTGTAAGTAGCAGTTGTAGTACTTGCTAGTAGTAGAATAGTCTTAATTGTCGTGGTACACGTATAACGAAATTGGATGCAGTCCTATCAGTGCAAAACATCTGCAAAAGTGCAAAGCAGGTGAAAAAAAAATATAAAAGAGCCTTTAAAAGTCACAAAAAATATATCAAAGTGGTAATTTAACAGAAAAAAAGATCCATCCTTAAAAAGTACCATTAAGTGCCGTTATTGCTTTTGGAAAAGAATGTTCCAATTCAGTTTTTGATTTAATAGTCCTGAAACATCTGCATGAGGGCAGTAGTTTAAACAGGGTGACCAGGGGTGAAATGGATCTTTAAGTATATGTTAGGAAAATTATGATTTACATACTTTTCCTCTTATTATTGAACCGTTTGTATAGAATATCATACAGAGTACTCTAAACAAGATAACATGAAGCCATTGCATGTCCTTGTCTGAGCACGGTGTGATGCTGAGGAAAGAACAGGTGCTCCCTGACTAGATAAGGGAGATGTCATCGACTGACAAGATAACAACTGACTACATCAAACTCTATTATGGTTGTATTTCACACATAAATAAGCTACTGTTTATTCTTACGTTAGTCACTTTCTGTACTTATGCTGTGAGTACTGTAAACTGACTCTACTTGCAAGTAAACAAACTTTAATATAACTTCAGTGGTTTCTATCTATTCTTGATAATGTAATTATCCTAACAGTATGCTCTGGGCTTTTGAGGCAGCGGAAGTACAAGTACTGGTATTAGTAACGTTAGTAGTCCTTACTAGTAGCAACTAGAATCAGTGGTAGCATATCGTTATACTAGTACTATAATAGTAAAACTGGTATTGTTGTAACTGTAATGTTCCACCAAAACAAGTTCCTTCCAGAGGCTATTTTGCAGCCACACCGGGGCTCCCTGCAGCGCTTAGTGCCACCCATGGCAATTGTGATTGGTTTAAAGAAATGCCAATAAAGCAGAGCACGTTTTTCTCCCATGAAACGTACGAGAGTCTGGTAGGACCAGGCTGGTGTGTACAACATACACACACAACATAGTTTAGATCACTAAATATTGTCAAATGTTACAGTCAGAATATCGGCGTTTAGTTGTGTCTACCTGCCGTCCAGCTCACGCCACACATTCAGCTCGTCAGCGCGTTGGGTCCGGTACGCAAACAGGACGATCTCGCGCCTACCGGTGAGCTCTGTTGCCACGCGCATGCACAGGGTGAAAGCCCTCAGGTTCAGGGGCTTCTGAGGGACCATCTCCACATAACTGCTATTCGTCTCCGAGGGGAACACCAAGGTGTTAATGCTCACACTCTCTGAGAGAAGAAAAACAAAAACATACAAGCTATATTAGATGTGTTTGTTCAAAATATATGTGCAATATATGTATAATTCAGAAAAGGGTGGTTTTTAGTCAATTAAGGACGTTTTTTTTGCCTCATGTTTTTGTATTTCTTATGTGTAAAAGCAACACAACTAAAGCCCAATTTTTATGCATCTTAATTGTCTGCACTTGTCAATGTAAATACTAAATTCTCCTTAGGATTTTATTTCTTATGCACCTCATCTACTAACAGCAGAGCTTCTGTCCAACTACCGTTTAACACTCTCAATTCAATCGTTTTGTTTCCAGACCCTATGGTCAGGTCTTAAAATATCTTGTTTTATCCAACTAAAAGTCCAAAATATTCAGTTACTGATAGCACTACAGAAAACTGTCAACTAGGAAAAAATATAATAATTCATTTCAACTGGAAAGACAGGTTTAAAAACCATTTATTTTCTCTTCATCAACCTCTTGATTAATGGACTAATAGTTTTTGCTCTAGTTACATTTGCAGACCAGTGCCCCACATAAAGACACAAGGGAAAAGAAAGATATACAATTACCGGCCAACATCGTTGAGATGGCAACAAGGAACAGGACGGCGTAAAGTCTCATTTTGTCTGAGCAAACCTGCAGAAAAAAAGACTTTACTCTTTAACTCATTCCACACATAATGCTATTTTAAAGTGCTCATATTATGCTTTTTGGCTTTTTCCCTTATTGTTTTATATATCTGATTTGTGCATGTAATCGGTTTACAAAGTGAAAAAGCCCAAAGTCCACCCCAAAGGGACTTACCATCTCCAACAGAAAACACTGTTCACAAACTGCTCCAAACAGCTCTATTGTAGTCCAGCCTTTACTTCTGTGACGAACGTGCGTCACTTTGTAACACGTTATAATGCTCGCCTAGCTGCTAGCGTGGCACTCTTTTTGAAAATTAAACCATGTAAACCTATTACGATATAACCTCTCAATACAATTATGAATCTGAAAATGAGCATAATATGATTACTTGAAGTTATACGCAGTGTCAGTAGATTTTATAAAGATATAATAGTACAATGAAGCTGTAAATGTAACAGCCCTGAAAAGGGGAGTAGTTGAATGGAAGATGCAGACACAAACTTTCCTCAGATGATGTGTAATGACTGAATATAACACAATACAACATACATAATACATACAATTCTTCTGCTGCATAACTACAGAACTGAAATATACCAAGCAAACAAATACGGCAATACACAAGAGATACAAAATAAAATGATGCTGATAACATAGCACTCACAATTACACCCTTTAACAGTACTCAGTACATTACAGAAACGTATACAGAACATATTACGACACGTAAAATGTCTCTGCATGGCTACTAAGTGCCACTCTTTCATCCATGATGTCGCGGTTAGCATTGCTAAAGGCTAGTGTGGCTAGCTTACTCTTCGTCATGTAATTAACTTCATTATGTCAGGTTTAGTCAGGAAAGACTAGGCTTGGACACAAATGCAGTGAGAGGATTTATTAAAACAAAAAGAGTCTTACACAAAGTGTCCTCAGGAAGGTAACCAGGCTGGAACAATCGAAAAACACGAATGGGAAACAGACTGAAATGAGCCGACAAGGGAAAACAGAGAGACTAAATACACAGGGTAATGAACACTGACAAGAGACAGGTGATACAACAGGTGGAACAAATCAGGGTGGGGCAGAACAATCAAAAAAGGCGGGAAACAAACAAAGACAGGAAGTAACTAAACAAGACAAGGGAGACAAGACAGACTACAAAATAAAACAGGAAACCGAACATAACAGAAAAACAAGACTACCACAATAAGACAGAACAAAAATACCAAACCCTGACACATTACTTCACAATGTGCAAACATACTGTGTTAAAACACTCTCCTCAGCACATATTCACATAACACTGTTAACCAATTACACATATTATAGGAGACTCACACCTGAAAAGGGGAGTAGTTGAATGAAAGATGAGCAGACACAAACTCTCCTCAGATCATATGTGTAATGAGGAGGCAACGTGCAATTTATACCATGGTCTGGGTGAATACTAGAGTCTGATTGGCTGCACGGTGTCCATAAAAAAGTGATGTAGGACACCTACTAAAGAAGTTCCAGTGAAACTGACTGTTTACTGTTCTAAATGATTGACTTCGGCAGAGGCAATGATGAAAAATAAGAAATAACAAACGTACTGTACTGTAACTGCTGCAACTGACAAAAACAACTTTAACCATAAACTGTGATATAGCTTACCATTAAAATATGAAAATGCCAAAATTACTCAATATGAACCCTCAACTGCTTGCTCTGACATACCGGTAGGCTAATACACATTAGGCTACTTTTACTTTTTGCTGTGACTTACTGGTAATACATATTATTAGTGAATATTAGTTCTCATTCGAAGGATGAAATGCTCCACAACATGCCTTGTCAGATGCTCATACTGTCTGCCTTCTATTACAATATTTGATTGATGGAAATACCAAAGCAAAACCCCAAGATCACATAAATTTGGGGTTGCTCCATTATTTCTGAGACCAGAAAGTGTCGGCGAGTTGCCTGGGACCTTTTCAATGGAACTACATTGCTATGCAACAGCCCGGCCGTTTGACGTGTGTTTACAGGGTTTGGTGCGTTTGACAAAGTGTGGTGTGAAAGCAAACCGAACCAAATGAAAAATGCAACAGTGTTGCAGCTTCACCCCTGAATCGCACTAGTCCACTTAACTACAGGTGTGAAAGCAGCGTAATATTCTCTTACACTCTTTTTATCATTTGTTTGTCTGAATATTTTTGCTTCATAGAAAATGATGGCCACAAATCCAGACGGACCGTGGGGTGAAGGGGAGGAGAGTTTAATGGGAGGACAAATGGATCCACATCAGCTTACCAAAACTGTGGAGAAATCACACGGCTGTGACTGTTCTTTCTCGGGTCATCTGAAGTGTCATCAGCATATCCACCTCAGACAAAGGCCTAACCCAGATAGCAAACAGTCGTTCATCATTCCGTTGTCAACATTAAGTCATCGAACATCGAACTCTGATGTTGATTCTAGATCATTTTGCACCCTGTTTTAATATTGAAACAATGTTGAAATCCTGTCTGAAATGAAAAATGCAACAGTGTTGCAGCTTCACCCCTGAATCACACCTAGTCCACTTAACTACAGGTGTAAAAGCAACCTAATATTCTTTTACACTTTTTCTTTGTCTGAATATTTTTGCTTCATAAACAATGACGGCCACAAATCCAGACGGACCGTGGGGTGAAGGGGAGGAGAGTTTAATGGGAGGACAAATGGATTCACATCAGCTTACCAAAACTGTGGAGAAATCACACGGCTGTCACTGTTCTTTCTCGGGTCATCTGAAGTGTCATCAGCATATCCACCTATCCACAAAGGCCTAACCCAGATAGCAAACAGTCATTGAAACTATCTTAAATCGACATTCCTTGTCAACATTAAGTCATTGAATCAACATCGAACTCTGATGTTGATTCTACATCATTTTGCACCCTGTTTTAATATTGAAACAATGTTGAAATCCTGTCCATAGATCAACAGAATTTCAATGGTATTTCAATTATCAGGAATATTGAAACAATGTTGAAATTTCAACTGAACTAAGGATCATTGTGACTTCAATGGAATTTCAATTGTTATTAAGCCATAGAAAATTATTGCTGTGTGTGTGTGTGTGTGTGTATTCCTTCAGATATACTAATTCCGATAAGCTGTATTTTGCCCATATTGATTTTATCGAGTTCACTCGTACTAAAGGAAGACATACTGGCACATTGTCCATGCCTCAGTTTGTATTGATTGTGTGATGACCCTGTATTCTTGCCAGTAAAAGCTTCAGTTAACAGGAAGTGACATGAGCTGGCTGGACAATCATGTGAATGATTAACCAGAGGGAAAAGATATTGTATTGTTGTGTATTGTAGTGTTGTTATTTGTAACAATTCTAATAAAAAAGAAATGTATTTTGGCCCTAAACCACTCAGTGCTTTATGGGAAATAGTTTTAATATGTCTTTAAATTTGCCATCACCGAGCCAACAAAAACCCTAACCCTAGCTCGTTCTGGTTTCCTAACTGCGTCACGAGTTATAGGACTTTAGCTGGGATCTTCATGGAGACAGCTAAAGTTAATGGTAGAGGACATACTGTCAGTGATATAGCTTCCACTTCATATATTACCTTCTATCAGCGGCCTTCTCAGTAACGTGACAATCTGCACGAAACAGGTTACTTTTAAATCACTATATTAGTTGTGGCCGTCCCTGTTTGGCGTAGTTATTAATGCCGTTACCATCGTGGCTACCCTATGGTAACTTTATTTTATAACAAATCGTTTCAACTGTGCTGTCCTAACATGCTGTCATTGGGCTAACGTTGCTCAGTTAGCCTTTACAGCAGAGCCACTTCAATACACTTGTTAGATCATGTTACATTACAGAGTTCTCTGTTGATTTGTGCTTGTCGTTGCGTGCGTGGTGGAATATACTGTAAACAACGTCCAGTGAATTTATTGTAAGATATGCATGAGCCTGATTAGTGAGTGTGTGTGTGTGTGTGTGTGTGTGTGTGTGTGTGTGTGTGTGTGTTATGGGAGTGAGAAATACAAGGCATTGTGGCTGTTTAACTAATTTATATCAGTATGAGACTAAAAGCCTGTGTTGTAGGGCAGTTTATAAAATAATAAGACATGTATTGGTTTCAATAGGTAATGTACAGTAGATTTAAGACGATGCTACAGCTATAATGTTATCTAAATGGTTGATTTGTGACTAAAACTTTATCATGAGCTGCTTTAACACATAAGGTCTCGCCAGATGATCCATTTTCATCATGATCAGGTATAACAAAATCTTAATGTAGCCTAATGTAAAATTTTCACTTTCTTTTGTGTTAACTTTATAATCCAATATGGGAGATAGTTGACTGTAAACATCTTAGGTTAGCTAAAGTTGTATTTTGGTCTCTCAATTGTAACAGAAGTCAAAACAGTAACAGATAAAGTAACATGAAGTCAAGTACATCTACATTTAGTGTACTGTAATTGTAACCTGTCTGGATACAGCATTTTATGTTTGTCTGTTGTTTGCTGAGCTAACAGTGTTATACACACTATTGTAGTAGCTGTATGAAAACTGGGACATGTTTTGTTGTGATTCTCCATGTTGACATTTTGACTGATTTGGGTATATGGAGTGAAATTAATTATATTTTCCTCAGTCTGCAGCATTGGTCTTTCTTATCTTACTTCATAGTACTCTAATCACTGAGAAGTAGAATTGCTAAAAGTGTTTTAGATTAGCAACAGCAGTGTGTAACTGGTTCAAACTGAATTAAAGCATATGTTTCTGCTAATTGGGTGTGTGGTTGTGCTAATTGTGTTTTGAAAAAACGGTCCTTGTTTTCAAAATAGTGCTTAAGCAATCGAAAAAAATAAAACTGCAAGTGTAATATGCTGCTGTTTATACTGTTTAAACCTCTTGATTAAACAGATTCTCTTCTTAAAAACAGAAAAATGCAAAGTCCCAGGTCTATCAGACGGCTTACAACTCACCGCACCTGAACCAGTCGATCAACTTACAAGAGGAGAAAAGGTGACATTTTAATTGCCCAGGGCCTGCAGACTATCTAAGTGGGGAAGCAGTGGTTGAATGACCCAACAGTCAGATGTTTCTCACAGTGCCCTGCAATCTCATAACACTTGATTTGCTCAATTTACCCTGTGTTTTACATTTTACAAATTATGTTTGTGCTGTGCTATTTTCTTCTTCTAGTATATAGTAATAATACTTAGTGTTTCAGGTTTCTGGTATTAACATTAATTCAACTTAAAGTTAAATAAAGTTGAATAAACACATATTTAAAAGGGTTTGAACAAGACCTGAATATTAAAACATTCATGAAAGTATGGGATGTATTGCAGAGCTGTTGTATAAGACTGTATTAGTTTTAGCTAATAAACTGGAAGTGTGTACATTTACAGATTTTAATGAGAAAAAGACTTGAAGAGCTTTTTTTCTAGGAAACAACTTTTTTCGTGTGTGTGTGTGTGTGTGTGTGTGTGTGTGTGTGTGTGTGTGTGTGTGTGTTTTACATTCTTTTAGCTCCTTCAGCTTGTGAGGCCTTGCAGATGCAGACACCAAGGGAACTTTTAAATCCCACATTTTAAGTTTGTTATTCCACGTAAATAAATAAATATGGCAGCTGGTGAATGTAATCATGATGCAGACCAAAACAGGTAAAGTCCATTATCTTAGTAAAGTAGCAGGAACAGTAGACTAACATCTCAGCTTCTGACTCTAGTGAAATTCATGTGACGTGATATGAGTAAACACCCTTTAAATCACATATTTAAATTGTAGATTATTGATTTCAATACACTTTAAATAAAACACAAATACATCTGATCCCTAAAACTATGGACTGTATATGATCAAAATAATCATTTTCCTTTAAAATAGGACAAGAGATGTGAAAGAACACGTGTTTTGTAGATACTGTGTCTTTTTCTGAAGATTGTTTTGAAGCAGAGTGCAGTATCAGCATATGAGGTTCCTGACGCTCAGTGGTGTTTTTTGCCTCCAACGTCACCTTCCAGGCAGCTAACCCTAACCTTAACCCTAAACATAACCATTGCCGCGCTGCCTGGAAGGCGCGGTTGGGGGCAAAAAACCAAACACCGTTCCTAACCTATCTAAAAGAGGTATTAATTAAAACAATTCTTATCTGTTTCACCGTTTGCTGGTCAGTAATGCACTGTATGTTGAGTATTATAACAAAGCAAACTGATTATTACTATTTTTACTATTACTGATATTCAGTTTATAACTCTACAATATATTTTCTATCCAAGATAAGTATTAATTATACATGAAGTTTGATTTGAAGTAATTTCCCATGATTAAAGTTGTGTTTATCTGTTATCTCTTGTAGATCCCTGTATTGTGGATAGAGAGCTCATGAACAGATATAATATTGCCTTCAGATATACTAATTCTGATAAGCTGTTATGGTTTTGGTGTTGTGTCTTGTCTTATTGTAGTCTGGTTTTCTGTCATGTCTTGTTTCCTTCTGTTTGTGTGATTTTCGGTCTTGTCTTGTTTTATCTTCTGTTTCCTGTTTTATTTTGATAGTCTGTTCTCTGTCTTGTCTTGTCTAGTTTTATTCTCTGTTTTCCCGCCCTTGTGATTGCCCTAATGTGTTTCACCTGTTTCCCAGCCTTGTGTCACCTGTCTTGTGTTTCCTCGTTACCCTGTGTATTTAGTCTTTGTCCTTCCTCTGTCCAGTGTTGGTGTTTGTGTTCTTTCCACTCAGTTTGTGTCTGTTCCCAGCGTGTTTGCATCTAGTTTACCAGGTTTGGATTCTTCCCTTTGTTCCCGTTAGTTTTCTGTTAGTTTGTTACATTACATTACATTACATGTCATTTAGCTGACGCTTTATCCAAAGCGACTTACAATTAAGTGCTTTCAACTGTGAAGGTTCAAACTCCAGACAACAAGTAGTAAGTGCAAATACATCAGCTTTAAATAAGCAAAGCTACAAAGAGACATATGAAAGTGCAGGTTCAAGAATCTGTATTTTTTTTTTTAATCCAAGGTGTAGTCCGAAGAGATGTGTTTTTAGCCTTTGTGTTTTGTTCCTCGTGTTTTCATTATTTTTGGACTTTAGTTTTTGCCTGCTTCCTTTGGATTCCTTTTTGTTGTTTTTGTCTACCTCATTTTTTGGATCTCCTGTATTTTTGTGTTTAAATAAACACTCAAGCTTAATCCTTCCCCTGCCTGCCTGCCTGCTTGCCTTGCCTCTGCATTTGGGTCCACCTATTTCCCCCTGAACACAACATAAGCTGTATTTTGCCCATAGTGATTTTATTGAGTTCATTTGTACTAAAGGAAAACATACTGGCACATTGTCCGTGGCTCAGTTTGTATTGATTGTGTGATGACCCTGTATTCTTGCCAGTAAAAGCTTCAGTTAACAGGAAGTGACATGAGCTGGCTGGACAATCACGTGAATGATTAACCAGAGGGAAAAGATATTGTATTGTAGTGTTATTTGTAACAATGTGTGTGTTTGTTTACTTCTTGCTAGTTAAAAGTGATATTGGAACTGAATCCCTACTAAAACAGCACACTGTTCTATCAAGTGTTTAACTATCTAGAGGGGATTGCTTTGTTTATAGTAGTTCTTCTTGAAAATACACCTACCAGTGACTTTTTTTGTAAGATATTGACGCTAAAAACAAATGGTATGTAGATTTGAAAGTGTGTAAAAAAAAAATAGCCCCCCAATGAATAAAGGATAAATGACTACTTAGGTTGTGAGTTTTTTGTTTTGTGTTAAGTATTGTGAAAGGACAGGAGAAGTTGTAGTTGAACTTGCATCGTAGTTGCTGTATTGTTAAATTAACAAACTCTTCTCTTCCTCGTAGATCATTGATAGCATCATTGAGGAGAGTCAAAAGGGAAATTTGACTACTGTGACACATAACATCAAACACGATAAAAAGCGGTTTCATCTCAAACGCTACAGTGTGCAAAAAAGTGCAGCTTGTTTACAATAAAAGACGGGTGCTCCGAGACTATACCAGCCTCCCTTATGGATACTAATGATCAATGTGTTGCAGGATTTGATAGCAGACTTCAACATCCTTTTAGTGTCATTATTAGGGGTTATTGTTATTAGGGGTGGCCTCTAGCTCACCCAATAAGAGCGTTCGCCCCATGTTGGCTGAGTCCTGCAGCGGCATGAGTTCAAATCCGACCTGCTGCCCTTTGCTGCGTGTCATCCCCCATCTCTCTCCCCCTTTCATGTCTATCCACTGTCACTACATAATAAAAGGGAAAAGTCCCAAAAAAGAAATAGGGGTTATTGTTATTATACACAAAATCGATAACATTGTATACATTTATTTGTGTTGGCAGCCATTATACGATCAATTACTTAAAACTGTAA
Source organism: Sander lucioperca (assembly GCF_008315115.2). Classification (NCBI taxonomy): domain Eukaryota; kingdom Metazoa; phylum Chordata; class Actinopteri; order Perciformes; family Percidae; genus Sander; species Sander lucioperca. The sequence continues at coordinate 21,509,397 of NC_050193.1, forward strand.
ATTTAAATTTTGTGAATGGATACCTGAATCGTTTTGCGACGACACACATTTTCCTACCGATAGGAATAATTTACACGTCATCGATGATTTGATGAACGACGCCAGCGGTAATGTGGAAGTTTATAACGTTTTCATCAAATATGTTCACCATAGAAATCTCAGTTGTATATATTTAGTTCAGAATCTGTTTATTCAAGGTAAATCCAGTCGTACAATTAGCTTGAATACAAACTACATGATATTGTTCAAAAACCCTCGGGACAAAAACCAGATAAGTTTATTGGGCCGGCAAATGGCAAATGTGAGGCCTTTAACGATGCCACAGTTCAGCAGCATACGGCTATCTCCTGATAGATTATAAATCCAAGACGCCGGATATTTTAATGACCAATGAATAATGGCTAAAAGTGTAAGGGCTAAGGTTATGGTGTCAAACTATCATACGGGGTGTGGTTTGTATCGTTTGAGAGTCCGTGTCTTAGGCTGTCGGCTCACCTTTTCTGCCGTTTCTAATTAGCCTGCTAGCTAGCTTGTTAGCTGTCATCTGTCTCCAGCAGTCCGTTTTTGTAGCTATTTCCACCACTAAAACAACGCAACAATCAACAGGGACTTTTCTTTTGGTGAAGCAAGAGGAATCACTTACAGGCATGGCTACCAATGGATTTGGGAATCAAGCTGGATTATCTGGTGAAGGAGAAGGTATGAATACTTTTACAACTACTCTTTTTACTATGGAGGATATATTTATTCATAATTCAAATTGAAAGTCCAAAGAGAAAACAAAGCGAGATCAAATTAAAAATAGTATTATTTTACTACGCTACTAGGAAAAATCATGCCATAATTAAATTTAAAAAAGAAAATGGAAACTGAAAAAGCAAAGTTGAAATGTAAAATGATAATTTAGTTTCAGACCCTCCCACCAGCCGTTGGGCCACGCCTCCTCATTTACATGACACCTGTCACTTCTAAATGAAAAGCCAAATGTTAAATCGAAATAGAAAAGGTGAATCTTAAAATTTAAATGTCAAATGTAAAATTCAAAAGATAAAATGTCAAATTGAAAATTATTAAGTGAAAAGGCTAAAATAAAATTAATTCTTTTTTTCTATTTGAGATTTTAATTTAAGTATTTCCATTTCACATTTTGAGTTTCATATTTGATGTTTCTCTCAATCAATAAAAGATTTCAAAGATTTCAGTTTAAGCATTTATATTTAAGCTTTGCATTTTAAATTTGACTTTTTACATTGCACTTTACATTTTCAAATTATCATTTTACATTTCAACTTTACTTTTCCTTTTCCTAGTAGCGTAGTAAAATAATAATTCTAATATGATCTTGCTTCGTTTTCTCTTTGGACTTTCAATTTGAATTATGAATAAATATATCCTCCATATTTTACATCCACTGTTTGTGTGTGTGTGTGTGTGCGTGTGTGTGTGTGTGTGGAATGCATCTTCTACAAACAACTGCTCTCCTGTTGGAGATATCTTAAAAGTTCACAAGAGAGCGCTAAAGTCCCTCAAGTTATCATATAGTGTACTGCTACACTGTTATTTATCGTTTGTCACGACATCCAAGTTGCCATATGGTATATAATGAATATTTAGACGACTGTACTTTTCTGACCTTACTGTGTGGGACTTGTAATTCTTCTAAGCATTTTTACTTTATTTTTAAAGATGGTGGTACTGCATATTCCCAAACAAATGTTCAAATAAGCACAAACCAATTCATACTCATTTGGCCTGGTGCTTTTGGAGCAGCAGTTGCACTTTACCTGGTTGGTAGCACAGTCTTGTCTTTTATAGATGAGATTCTTTCTTCTGGTTTTCAAGGATAATGGTTAATCTACTGACGTTAAAGCTAGGGGTGCAAGATATATCGACTCAATATCGTTATCGCAATATATCGAAAGTGTGTAATAAGTATGCAATATTTTGTTTATTTTGTGGAGTGCTGCGTCCCGTCCGTTGGCTGTGTTGCTTAGTTGTGTTTGATTTAGAGCTCGCTTGAAACGCTATAATGATCATGTTTCATTGGCCAGTTACTGTGCCACTTGCACATGTTAGTGCACGTCAGCGCACTGGTCCACTACGTGACAAACCCTATGGACGTGAAGTGTGTGCATATTTCGACAGAGTGACAGTGTAAGTGAAGAAATATAAAAGATAAAGATAAAAGATAGAGACATCAAAACGGAACGAATCAGATAAGCGAAAGAAAAGTTGTGTCCTGTTCTCTTTATTTATATATTTTATACTGCACAACCAGTACAACATGTCCTGTTCTCATTATTTATATATTTTGATAACTTGTCCTGTTCTGGAGACACGGTCCTTATTTATTTATTCATGTTGGACCAGTCCAATATGAAATAAACCTTGTGTTGTAAGAAAATTTGGCTAAATTGTTATGAATCTATTTTGATGTTTTCTCGTAACTTTTGTAATTTGACACATGTTCAAAAATATTGAAATTAATATATCGCAATTTTCATAATCAATATCGCAATATCACATTTTGTCAATATCGTGCAACCCTATTTAAAGCCATACTATGAAAAAGTATCAACTAAAAAAGTGCAATAATTATAGTAAATATAAATAATTAAATATAAAAATAAATAATTAGGTTTGGTCAATATTGAGATCACGATTACTTATTGACTTCGGAAACACCTTGCATTGAACCTCTTTTGGACTGTCTTTTAAACACTGGATTTCTGGATGGAAAGGAAAAAGAAAGAGATAAACAGAAGGAAAAAAAAGAAAATTTCCACACACGTGTCACCTCTGCATTGGTTTATTGGTCGACATTTCGGCCACTAGGGTACTTCTCAAGCGTTTTTTTGTTTTGCCTTGGAAATTGTTCTTCGGGGGAATTAATTCCCTGCACCACAAAGGAGACAAAGCAAGTTGTGTTTGTGTGTGTGTGTGTGTGTGTGTGTGTGTGTGTGTGTGTGTGTGTCCGCGTGTGTGAATGCAACTTCTACAAACAACTGCTCTCCTGTTGGCGATAATATCTTAAAAGTCCACAAGAGAGCGCTAAAGTCCATCAAGTTATCATAGTGTACTGCTACACTGTTATTTATCGTTTGTCATGACATCCAAGTTGCCATATGGTATATAATGAATATTTAGACGACTGTACTTTTCTGACCTTACTATGGGGGACTTGACTTGTCTTTTAAACACTAGATTTCTTGAACTTTAAATATAATTCAACTGAAAAACTAATTTAAAATGTAAATAAAATATATACATTTAAATAAACAAAATTTGACCAAAATGAATGTGTTGTGATGTTAGTGCACTTCCACAACCTATTGAAAACTCCTAAAATATATTTAATATATCAGAATAATATATCAACATTAGACCACAATAAATTAGATCAAATATGTTGAAGTGTACTGCCACAACCTACTGAAAACTTAAACATATATTCAACATTTTGGTAAACTATATTCAACATATTCCATGCAGCACAATAATCGTTTGATCTTGGTTTCATTGTTGGAAGCCAAAATCGTAATTAAGAAAAATTTAAATTAGCTTAAACGCCCAGCCCTAATGATAATATTGTAATATATTCCACCACAACAGAATTGTCAGCATACGTTTTTTATTGGACTGAGTGTAAGAAATGAGTTTACATCTTCATTACATCAGAGCACAGACCTGCATTTTGATCAACAAGTCATCTTCATATATTGTATGTCATACAGGTGTAATGTGGATGTGCAGAGCCTTATATTGCTTTACTTGAAATTCTGAAATGATTCCAGCATGTCGTGTGTGAGCCTTAAAGCTACTGCTGATTATTAACAACCTCCACCTTCCCGTTCATTTTAAGCTGTGTGGTTTCCCAGTCGAAAACATTTCCTCTTGGTACTCTCTTCCCAGAGAACATGTCTTGGATCATGCGGTCTGAGAGGACGGAGTCCCACAAATTAATATCACCGATCTCCCCAACAAAACTCTGGCCGGCATCAAATGAACCCAAGTAATTATCCGGATCTTGTCCGATGATAACCTTGCCTCCGGGTTGGACTGTGTGACCCTTCTTGAAAATTTTGGTCAAGCTTTTCCTCCCATCCATGAAGAGAGCTGCCGCACCTGAGCTGGAATCCCAGGTGACACACAGGTGGGTCTGCAGGGCGCCGATATCAGGGACTCGGAATAAAACACCTTCATCCGCCAGGTAAAAGGACAATCTAAACACATATTCATAACAGTACAGAGGGTTTAACAATGCAACATTCAAATAACAGTTATTGTACTGTATTACCTTAAGTGTGTGATCATATAAAACCATTTTTAATGTAATAACTCATGAATACATGTCAAAATTATTGGTAGCAGTAGTAATATTGTTATGAGTATTAGCTAATTTTATTTTCAGTTTCATTCATTTAGTTTCATTTGTAGTAGCAGTAGTATTGTAAGCAAAAGTAGATTATTCTTTGTAATATCAGTACTTGTTGTAGTAGTAGCTGTAGTAGCAGAAGTATTGTAAGTAGCAGTTGTAGTACTTGCTAGTAGTAGAATAGAATAATCTTTATTGTCATGGTACATGTATAATGAAATTGGATGCAGTCCTATCAGTGCAAAACTTCTACAAAAGTGCAAAGCAGGTGAATAAATAAATATAAAAGAGCCTTTAAAAGTCACTATAAAAATATATCAAAGAGGTAGTTTAAAAAAAAAAGAAAAAAAGATCCATCCTTAAAAAGTAACATTAAGTGCAGTTATTGCTTTTGGAAAAGAATGTTGTTTTTGATTTAATAGTCCTGAAACGTCTGCATGAGGGCAGTAGTTTAAACAGGGTGACCAGGGGTGAAATGGATCTTTAAGTATGTGTTAGGAAAATTATGATTTACATACTTTTCCTCTTGTTATTATTGCATAGAATAATATCATACTGAGTACTCTAAACAAGATAACATGAAGCCATTGCGTGTCCTCGTCTGAGCACGGTGTGATGCTGAGGAAAGAACAGGTGCTCCCTGACTAGATAAGGGAGATGTCATCGACTGACAAGATAACAACTGACGACATCAAACTCTGTATTATGGTTGTATTTCACACATAAATAAGCTACTGTTTAAGGCTTACGTTAGTCACTTTCTGCACTGCGCTTAGTGCCGCTCATGGCGATTGTGATTGGTTTAAAGAAATGCCAATAAAGCAGAGCACGTTTTTCTCCCATGAAATGTACAAGAGTCTGGTAGGACCAGGCTAGTGTGTAATAACAACATAGTGTAAATTGTAATTTCCCCATTGGGGATCAATAACGAGTATAAAATGTAATAAAATTAACACTGGAATCTGGAAACAAAGGACCAGGCTGGCATCATTAGTGGGACATCCGCTAATAGCCTGGGAAGAAGCCCATCGGCCTAGGAAAAGCAACTTGATCTCCCTCACCACTGGGAACAAGAGGGGTCCCCACAGGCGTAATGGAAAATGACTCACATCTCTCTGCTATACCCCACAGGACAGTGGAACAGCCCTGCCTTGAAAGAAGGCTACAGGCCCAAGGATGCCGGATGGTAAGACTCTTCAGTTCAAGTTTGACCTACTCCCCTGTCCCTTGAATTATTTATGAAAGGACACTTTATGTTTACAGTATACATTGTATTGGATATCTTGCCTCCAAGTCCCCGGGGTTGCCACAGTCTGTAGTAGAATTGGTAGATCACTAAATATTGTCAAATGTTACATTCAGAATATCGGCGTTTAGTTGTGTCTACCTGCCGTCCAGCTCACGCCACACATTCAGCTCGTCAGCGCGTTGGGTCCGGTACGCAAACAGGACGATCTCGCGCCTACCGGTGAGCTCTGTAGCCACGCGCATGCACAGAGTGAAAGCCCTCATGTTCAGGGGCTTCTGAGGGACCATCTCCACATAACTGGTACTCGTCTCCGAGGGGAACACCAAGGTCTTAATGCTCACACTCTCTGAGAGAAGAAAAACAAAAACATACAAGATATATTAGATGTGTTTATGTTCAAAATATATGTGCGATATATGTAAAATTCAGAAAAGGGTGGTTTTAGTTGATATTTGTTTAGGATGTTTTTGTCTCATGTTTTTGTATTTCTTATGTGTAAAAGCAACACAACTAAAGCCTAATTTCTATGCATCTTAATTGTCTGCACTTGTCAATGTAAATACTAAATTCTCCTTAGGATTTTATTTCTTATGTACCTCATCTACTAACAGCAGAGTTTCTGTCCAACTACCGTTTAGCACTTTCTCGATTCATCAAAATCTTGTTTTATACAACTAAAAGTCCAAAACCCCAAAATATTCATTGCATTTCAACTGGAAAGACAGATTTTTTAAAACCATTTCTAAACCATTTATTTTCTCTCCATCAACCTCTTGATTAATGGACTAATCGTTTTTGCTCCAGTTAAATTTGCAGACCAGTGCCCCTAAATTAAAAACAAAACATTAAATGTATACTTTTTATTTATGCACAGGTATGCACATAAAGACACAAGGGAAAAGAAAGCTATACAATTACCGGCCAACATCGTTGAGATGGCAACAAGGAACAGGACGGCGTAAAGTCTCATTTTGTCTGAGCAAACCTGCAGAAAAAAAGACTTTACTCTTTAACTCATTCCACACATAATGCTATTTTAAAGTGCTCATATTATGCTTTTTGGCTTTTTCCCTTTCCTTTATTGTGTACCCCAAAGGGACTTACCATCTCCAACAGAAAACACTGTTCATAAACTGCTCCAAACAGCTCTATTGTAGTCCAGCCTTTACGTCTGTGACAAACGTGCGTCACTTTGTAACACGTTATAATGCTCGCCTAGCTGCTAGCATGGCACGCCCTCATACTCTGCTTCTGACTGGCTAGTAGTCCTTACCTAGCTACTGTGCATGTGTGACTCCCAACAAAGATGGAATAGAAGTAAGATGCCTCACTCTGTAGCTAAAATGGAGAGCTCAACACAGGGTGAAAAGCTGCAGCAATGTGCAGTACAGCAAAAATATGGTGTTTTTTGAAAATTAAACCATGTAAACCTATTCTGATATAACCTCTAAATACAATTATGAACCTTAAAATAATATTACTTTAAGTTATATGCAGTGTCAGTAGTTTTTATAAAGATATAATAGTACAATGAAGCTGTAAATGTAACAGCCCTGAAAAGGGGAGTAGTAGAATGAAAGATGCAGACACAAACTTTCCTCAGATGATATGTGTAATGACTGAATATAACACAATACAACATACATAATACATACAATTCTTCTGCTACATAACTACAGAACTGAAATATACCAAGCAAACAAATACGGCAATACACAAGAGATACAAAATAAAATTATGCTGATAACATATAGCACTCACAATTACACCCTTTAACAGTACTCATTACATACAGAAACGTATACAGAACATACTACAACACGTACAATGTCTCTGTATGGCTAGCAGTGCCGCAGTTAGCATTGCTAAAGGCTAGTGTGGCTAGCTTACTCTTCGTCATGTAATTAACTCAAGGGGGTAAACCTCTCTCCACAACACGTACCTCCTATGGTGCCATTTTGATGCTAACAAGCACTCACCCGCCGTTAGCATTCCATTGACTGCCATTCATTTTGACGTCACTTTGACAGCGAATAACTTTACATCTGAAGCGTTTAAAGACTTTATTTGTCCATTGTTTATTTCTAAAGAAACACGACAATGTATAATACCTTGTATCTCACGTTATGGCTCCGTAGCAGACGTTTTTGTAAAAATAGGCTAACGATTGTGTCATAACCATAGACTGTATATAAGAATGGACCAACAGATCCGTTGCTCTGGACGGAGACCAGTGAAGGCCTTTAAAAGCACTTTTCCGGTGAGCGCTGAGCGTTACTGCACAGCCTCCAACTGAGAGAAACAACGTAAATGTGACATGAGCAACGTGTCTGAAAGTTGGAAGTCTTCTGGTAGCTGTGCCAAGAGAAATCTCAATAATTCCCAATCTTGCAGAGAAGAAGAGCGTAGGTATATGTAAGGAGATAACATGGACACAGGCTAATTATTGCTAACTAAAATGCTAGTTAACATAAGTAATTAAACTTAAACAGCTAATGTAAGTCCAAACTGCCTGCGAGCTTCTCCTGTACTATACGGTAATTCCTCTACTATGCGACAGTAAGTCGCGTGGTTATGACACAATCGTTAGCCTATTTTTACAAAATCGTATACTACGGAGCCATAACGTGAGGTACAAGGTAATGGAGCCTTTTATACATTGTTGTGTTTCTTTAGAAATAAACAATGGACAAATAAAGTCTTTAAACGCTTCAGATGTAAAGTTATTCGCTGTCAAAGTGGCGTCAAAATGAATGGCAGTCAATGGGATGCTAACGGGGGGTGATCGCTTTGTAGCATCAAAATGGCGCCATAGAAGATTCGAGCTCTGAAGCGAAGCTTACCCCCTTGGTCATAACCACGCGACTTACTGTCGCATAGTAGAGGAATTACCGTATAGTACAGGAGAAGCTCGCAGGCTGTTTCGACTTACATTAGCTGTTGAAGTTTAATTACTAATGTTAACTAGCAATTTAGTTAGCAATAATTAGCCTGTGCCTACGTTATCTCCTTACATATACCTACGCTCTCCGTCTCTGCAAGATTGGGAATGATTGAGATTTCTCTTGGCACAGCTACCAGAAGACTTACAACTTTCAGACAGGTTGCTCACATCACATCTACGTCTTCAAGCTCAGTTGGAGGCTGCGCAGTAACGCTCAGCTCTCACTGGAAAAGTGCTTCTAATTCACTGCCTTCACTGGTCTCCGTCCAGCTGTCAGTACCCGATCCGTACCGCCTGTAAGATCCGTTCTGCTGTTGGTCCATTTAGTTTACTGTCTTGACTGACTTCATTACTTCACAATGTGCGAACATACTGTGTTAAAACACTCTCCTCAGCACATATTCACATAACACTGTTAACCAATTACACATATTATAGGAGACTCATACCTGAAAAGGGGAGTAGTTGAATGAAAGATGAACGGACACAAACTTTCCTCAGATCATATGTGTAATGAGGAGGCGACGTGCACCGCAATTTATACCATGGTCTGGGTGAATACTAGATTCGGATTGGCTGCAGGGTGTCCATAAAAAAGTGATGTAGGACACCTACTAAAGGAGTTCCGGTGAAACTGACTGTTTACTGTTCTAAATGATTGACTTCGGCAGAGGCAATGATGAAAAATAAGAAATCACAAATGTACTGTACTGTAACTGCTGCAACTGACAATAACAACTTTAACCATAAACTGTGATATAGCCTACCATTAAAATATGAAAATGCCAAAATGACTCAATATGAACCCTCAACTGCTGTTACTCAACTGCTTGCTCTGACTATAGGCTACTACACATTAGGCTACTTTTACTTTTTGCTGTGACTTACTGGTAATACTGAATATTAGAGTTCTCATTCGCCTTTTTCAATGATCGGATAAGGAAATTTGTCCAGTGTTGTAGACTAGCATATCATATTTTTCCTACATTCAAAGCACTTTTCAAAATTGCCCAAGAATATGTGCATGGGTTTATTCGAATTAAAGGGAGGCAAAAAGGATCAGCTTGCAATGACACCTTTTGTAAGGAAAATTTCCGAGGCCAAGTGACAGTGATGAAAAAACTCATGTTTTTTTTTTTGTTCTGGCTGGGGGGTGGGGGAATAATGTCACAGTGACGGCAATGTAGACTAACAATGCAGCCTGGATTACTGACACTTGTAAAAGCAACACACACGTGGGCTGCCTGCTGCCTCCGGCTGTCTAACAAGTCACTTTGCCACCCAGTCAGTAGGCTAGGCTAATCTACAAACTTTTGTTTCGGACGGCCTAGCAAGATAGCAACACAGAACGCCGTTGCCATAGTTCATTTTGGATCTCAGTGAAATTGAATTTAGTCTGGCTGGCACAAATGTTGGCATTTGTATCATTATCATAAATTGTGGCTGTGACGATAGGGGCAGCTATAACGAAAAGTGGCCAGGCAGGCTGCACTATGCTAGAGTTGGTGCCGGTGTTCACCGGCGGTCAGAAGAAATAGCGGTGCTGTGTTGTCTGCCTACTTAGCAATTGGTATAATAGTAAAAAAAAAATGTAATATTGTTTTTTATTTTGGATCAGATTCATTCGCGGTTTCTATGACGCATTTCTGCATCTGTCAAACGTGCAACTTTGAGTTCCGTGAAGAGAAGACGCCCATCAGCTGCAGGAGTCTGTTAAATTCCATCAGCACAGAAACGGTAAGAACAGACAAGCTTTGTGCAGCTGTTGTATAGCTCATTCTTTAATGTTACACTTTAAATAATGTAAAACATTTTAGTATTTAAGATAACTTTCATAGTCTGTTCTTGTGAAGTGGAAGCACTTCCTCGTCTGCAAAAATAAAGACTGTGTTTTGTAAAATACAATGTTAAAATCACTGGGACTGTATGGAATAGCCACACTTTGATTGTTTTCTGTAATTTTAACCAGCCAATATTTATAATTCATCCTACATTGAAGTTATTTAAAAATGCACAACATAAAGCGCATGGAGGAACAATGTCTGTGTGTTAGTTTTCAAAATGGCACGTGTCTGACTGGATTATCTTTGTTAATGCCACTTATTTATTAATGTTTTCGCTGTTTTACTGTCTTTATTTTATGATGACAGAGTTGACTCACAGATGGAGGAATATCTGATAGAAGAGAATATAAACACCACCAGCACAATGAGCTCATCAGCAAAGGTAGGGCCACAATAAAACATATTTTTCTATTTAAATTAAGTAAAAGTCCTGTTAATTTTTTACTTTAGACAATGTTACCTGACTCACAGAAAATATCTGGTTATTTGATTAAAAAAAGTAGGTAGTAAGGTATAGGCCTGTGTACATAACTTTGAGGTTGACTTCAGCTATGACTCCCAAGGTGCATTTCTGCAAGAAAAATCCAATCACCAAGCTTACAATTCTGTTACACCCAATCTGATGATTAAATACATCAATGTTAAAATTCTGGATCAATTGTGGGTGAATTCAGCAGCTGTAGTGCCATGTGTTGGTCTCAACTGTACCAACAAATTGTTTTGAATTAGGTATCACTCTGAAGAATAATATCTACAATAAATACAAAAGAAATATGACTCATAATAAGTATAGCAGTGGGTATAAAGGAATGACATGATACATCAATGGCAAGTATAGTAACAGTAAGTATAATACAACTATGACTAAAAAAAGAATAATATTAGTAGCAGTGGGCGTTGAGCAGGACCACGGTAGCAGCTGCAACCACAATCCAGGTGCCACTACAATCCAAGAAAATCTGCGAAGCGAGAAAGCTCAAGGACTTGTGCCCATAACAAGGACTGGTGGCCATGACATAAACCTTTAGGATAGTTACATCATGTGGGAGAGTCACCTAGTTTCCTGTTCCTATGTTCAGTAACATTGAGGATTAATGTTAGTTTCAAGAAATAATTTGAACCATAGCAACTGTACTGATGCTGTATGCTATGGTATCAGTTAACTGAAAGATGAAACTTACTTAACCGTGTTTTAATGCAAACACTTATATATAACATAACTTAAACACAGCATGTGTTTGTGTCTTGTGTCTGCCTTCTATTACAATATTTGATTGATGGAAATACCAAAGCAAAACCCCAAGATCACATAAATTTGGGGTTGCTCCATTATTGCGGAGACCAGAAAGTGTCGGCGAGTTGCCTGGGACCTTTTCAATGGAATTCCATTGCTATGCAACAGCCCGGCCGTTTGACGTGTGTTTACAGGGTTTGGTGCGTTTGACAAAGTGTGGTGTGAAAGCAAACCAAACCAAATGAAAAATGCAACAGTGTTGCAGCTTCACCCCTGAATCACACCTAGTCCACTTAACTACAGGTGTAAAAGCAACCTAATATTCTCTTACAGTGTTTCTTTGTCTGAATATTTTTGCTTCATAAAAAATGACGGCCACAAATCCAGACGGACCGTGGGGTGAAGGGGAGGAGAGTTTAATGGGAGGACAAATGGATTCACATCAGCTTACCAAAACTGTGGAGAAATCACACGGCTGTCACTGTTCTTTCTCGGGTCATCTGAAGTGTCATCAGCATATCCACCTTGGACAAAGGCCTAACCCAGATAGCAAACAGTCATTGCAACTATCTTAAATCAACATTCCGTTATCAACATTAAGTCATTGAATCAACGTCGAACTCTGATGTTGATTCTACATCATTTTGCACCCTGTTTTAATATTGAAACAACGTTGAAATCCTGTCCACAGATCAACAGAATTTCAATGGTATTTCAATTATCAGGAATATTGAAACAATGTTGAAATTTCAACTGAACTAAGTTCAAGATCAACATGATTTCAATGGAATTTCCATCATTATTAAGCCATAGAAAATGATTGCTAGGCATACAAAAATGTAATGCCCTAAATGACATAAACCTTTAGGATAGTTACATCATGTGAGAGAGTCACCTAGTTTCCTGTGCCAGTAACATTGAGGATTGATGTTAGTTTCAAGAAATAATTTGAACCATAGTACTGATGCTGTATGCTATGTTATCAGTTAACTGAAGGATGAAACTTACTTAACCGTGTTTTAATGCAAACACTTATATGTAACATAACTTAAACACAGCATGTCTTTGTGTCTTTGTTAAGTGCAATACTGCACTCTCTGGAGTTTTAATATGGGAAACTATTTATTGACAGGGCACCTCTTCCTGTATTATTGGTGAGCTCCACCAATTAATGTTGCTTTCACACCTGCCTCGTTTGGTCCGTTTAAAACGAACCCTGGAGCGTTTGGTTGGATAGTCCGGTTCATTTGGGCTGGGGTGAAAGCTTATCCAAAATCTGGTGCGGATCAAACAAACGAAATCTGGTCCGCTTGAAAACGGGGATCTCGGTTCGATTCCAATTGAACTAGAGTTCTCATTCGAAGGATGAAATGCTCCACAACTCCATGCCTTGTCAGATGCTCATACTGTCTGCCTTCTATTACAATATTTGATTGATGGAAATACCAAAGCAAAACCCCAAGATCACATAAATTTGGGGTTGCTCCATTATTTCTGAGACCAGAAAGTGTCGGCGAGTTGCCTGGGACCTTTTCAATGGAACTACATTGCTATGCAACAGCCCGGCCGTTTGACGTGTGTTTACAGGGTTTGGTGCGTTTGACAAAGTGTGGTGAGAAAGCAAACCGAACCAAATGAAAAATGCAACAGTGTTGCAGCTTCACCCCTGAATCGCACCTAGTCCACTTAACTACAGGTGTAAAAGCAACCTAATATTCTCTTACAGTGTTTCTTTGTCTGAATATTTTTGCTTCATAAACAATGACGGCCACAAATCCAGACGGAGTGTGGTGAAGGGGAGGAGAGTTTAATGGGAGGACAAATGGATTCACATCAGCTTACCAAAACTGTGGAGAAATCACACGGCTGTGACTGTTCTTTCTCGGATCATCTGAAGTGTCATCAGCATATCCACCTTGGACAAAGGCCTAACCCAGATAGCAAACAGTCATTGAAACTATCTTAAATCCACATTCCGTTATCAACATTAAGTCATTGAATCAACATCGAACTCTGATGTTGATTCTACATCATTTTGCACCCTGTTTTAATATTGAAACAATGTTGAAATCCTGTCCACAGATCAACAGAATTTCAATGGTATTTCAATTATCAGGAATATTGAAACAATGTTGAAATTTCAACTGAACTAAGTTCAAGATCAACATGATTTCAATAGAATTTCAATCGTTATTAAGCAATAGAAAATGATTGCTAGGCATACAAAAATGTAATGCCCTAAATGACATAAACCTTTAGGATAGTTACATCATGTGAGAGAGTCACCTAGTTTCCTGTTCCTATGTTCAGTAACATTGAGGATTGATGTTAGTTTCAAGAAATAATTTGAACTATAGTACTGATGCTGTATGCTATGTTATCAGTTAACTGAAGGATGAAACTTACTTAACCGTGTTTTAATGCAAACACTTATATGTAACATAACTCAAACACAGCATGTCTTTGTTAAGTGCAATACTGCACTCTCTGGTGTTTTAATATGGGAAACTATTTATTGACAGGGCACCTCTTCCTGTATTATTGGTGAGCTCCACCAATTAATGTTGCTTTCACACCTGCCTCGTTTGGTCCGTTTAAAACGAACCCTGGAGCGTTTGGTTGGATAGTCCGGTTCATTTGGGCTGGGGTGAAAGCTTATCCAAAATCTGGTGCGGATCAAACAAACGAAATCTGGTCCGCTTGAAAACGGGGATCTCGGTTCGATTCCAATTGAACTAGAGTTCTCATTCGAAGGATGAAATGCTCCACAACTCCATGCCTTGTCAGATGCTCATACTGTCTGCCTTCTATTACAATATTTGATTGATGGAAATACCAAAGCAAAACCCCAAGATCACATAAATTTGGGGTTGCTCCATTATTTCTGAGACCAGAAAGTGTCCGCGAGTTGCCTGGGACCTTTTCAATGGAACTACATTGCTATGCAACAGCCCGGCCGTTTGACGTGTGTTTACAGGGTTTGGTGCGTTTGACAAAGTGTGGTGAGAAAGCAAACCGAACCAAATGAAAAATGCAACAGTGTTGCAGCTTCACCCCTGAATCGCACCTAGTCCACTTAACTACAGGTGTAAAAGCAACCTAATATTCTCTTACAGTGTTTCTTTGTCTGAATATTTTTGCTTCATAAACAATGACGGCCACAAATCCAGACGGAGTGTGGTGAAGGGGAGGAGAGTTTAATGGGAGGACAAATGGATTCACATCAGCTTACCAAAACTGTGGAGAAATCACACGGCTGTGACTGTTCTTTCTCGGATCATCTGAAGTGTCATCAGCATATCCACCTTGGACAAAGGCCTAACCCAGATAGCAAACAGTCATTGAAACTATCTTAAATCCACATTCCGTTATCAACATTAAGTCATTGAATCAACATCGAACTCTGATGTTGATTCTACATCATTTTGCACCCTGTTTTAATATTGAAACAATGTTGAAATCCTGTCCACAGATCAACAGAATTTCAATGGTATTTCAATTATCAGGAATATTGAAACAATGTTGAAATTTCAACTGAACTAAGTTCAAGATCAACATGATTTCAATAGAATTTCAATCGTTATTAAGCAATAGAAAATGATTGCTAGGCATACAAAAATGTAATGCCCTAAATGACATAAACCTTTAGGATAGTTACATCATGTGAGAGAGTCACCTAGTTTCCTGTTCCTATGTTCAGTAACATTGAGGATTGATGTTAGTTTCAAGAAATAATTTGAACTATAGTACTGATGCTGTATGCTATGTTATCAGTTAACTGAAGGATGAAACTTACTTAACCGTGTTTTAATGCAAACACTTATATGTAACATAACTCAAACACAGCATGTCTTTGTTAAGTGCAATACTGCACTCTCTGGTGTTTTAATATGGAAAACTATTTATTGACAGGGCACCTCTTCCTGTATTATTGGTGAGCTCCACCAATTAATGTTGCTTTCACACCTGCCTCGTTTGGTCCGTTTAAAACGAACCCTGGAGCGTTTGGTTGGATAGTCCGGTTCATTTGGGCTGGGGTGAAAGCTTATCCAAAATCTGGTGCGGATCAAACAAACGAAATCTGGTCCGCTTGAAAACGGGGATCTCGGTTCGATTCCAATTGAACTAGAGTTCTCATTCGAAGGATGAAATGCTCCACAACTCCATGTTGTCAGATGCTCATACTGTCTGCCTTCTATTACAATATTTGATTGATGGAAATACCAAAGCAAAACCCCAAGATCACATAAATTTGGGGTTGCTCCATTATTGCTGAGACCAGAAAGTGTCGGCGAGTTGCCTGGGACCTTTTCAATGGAACTACATTGCTATGCAACAGCCCGGCCGTTTGACGTGTGTTTACAGGGTTTGGTGCGTTTGACAAAGTGTGGTGTGAAAGCAAACCGAACCAAATGAAAAATGCAACAGTGTTGCAGCTTCACCCCTGAATCGCACCTAGTCCACTTAACTACAGGTGTAAAAGCAACCTAATATTCTCTTACAGTGTTTCTTTGTCTGAATATTTTTGCTTCATAAAAAATGACGGCCACAAATCCAGACGGAGTGTGGTGAAGGGGAGGAGAGTTTAATGGGAGGACAAATGGATTCACATCAGCTTACCAAAACTGTGGAGAAATCACACGGCTGTCACTGTTCTTTCTCGGGTCATCTGAAGTGTCATCAGCATATCCACCTTGGACAAAGGCCTAACCCAGATAGCAAACAGTCATTGAAACTATCTTAAATCAACATTCCGTTATCAACATTAAGTCATTGAATCAACATCGAACTCTGATGTTGATTCTACATCATTTTGCACCCTGTTTTAATATTGAAACAACGTTGAAATCCTGTCCACAGATCAACAGAATTTCAATGGTATTTCAATTATCAGGAATATTGAAACAATGTTGAAATTTCAACTGAACTAAGTTCAAGATCAACATGATTTCAATGGAATTTCAATCATTATTAAGCCATAGAAAATGATTGCTAGGCATACAAAAATGTAATGCCCTAAATGACATAAACCTTTAGGATAGTTACATCATGTGAGAGAGTCACCTTGTTTCCTGTTCCTATGTTCAGTAACATTGAGGATTGATGTTAGTTTCAAGAAATAATTTGAACCATAGTACTGATGCTGTATGCTATGTTATCAGTTAACTGACAGATGAAACTTACTTAACCGTGTTTTAATGCAAACACTTATATGTAACATATGTTATGACCCTGGGGTCATGTTTTGTGATTTGTTGTGCCCTGCTCTATCAGTTGTTTTCCTGAGTGTACACAGGTAATGAAGAACAGGTGTGAACACCGGATTGGTCCAGCAGAGCTGATTGCTGTCTCTTGATTGGTCGTCTGGAGGACAGCAGCCATTTTAAGCCTCATTGGACAGGATCTCTGGCTCTCTCTTCACTCTGCCATTCCCAACATGTGCCTGTGTAAACCTGTGTCTTGCGTTTGCAGTTGTTGTGAGTAATGTTAACAGCCTTCAGTCAAAATGGTTGTTTTGGGTTCTTGGATTTGTTATCCTTCAACCATTTTGTTTATCTGTGAATACATATTTCTTTGACTTATTTGCTAGTAGCAGTTTGGTAGGAGTGAGAAGTCCTTTTTTTGTTGGTTCCCTTTTTCTCCTGTTTTTGTTATTAGAAGCTTAGGTTAGAGCTTTGTCTTTTATTTACGTTTTGTTTTGGCTTAGGTAAGTTTAGTTTGCCTTTAGAATTGTTTTGTTTGTTGTTTTGGGGCCTCATCTCCAAAATAAAAAGACTGTTACTTTGCAATTCTTTGTCCTGGCCATGTTTGGGAGTGGGAAGAGTGGGGGAGGGCACACATTATGTTGCGTCCGGTTTACCCCTAGACATCAGGTCGTAACACATAACTTAAACACAGCATGTCTTTGTGTCTTTGTTAAGTGCAATACTGCACTCTGGTGTTTTAATATGGGAAACTATTTATTGACAGGGCACCTCTTCCTGTTTTATTGGTGAGCTCCACCAATTAATGTTGCTTTCAAACCTCCCTTGTTTGGTCCGTAAAAAACGAACCCTGGAGCATTTGGTTGGATAGTCCGGTTCATTTGGGCTGGGGTGAAAGCTTATCCAAAATCTGGTGCGGATCAAACAAACAAAATCTGGTCTGCTTGAAAACAGGGATCTCGGTTTGCTTCCAATTGAGCTAGAGTTCTCATTCGAAGGATGAAATGCTCCACAACTCCATGTTGTCAGATGCTCATACTGTCTGCCTTCTATTACAATATTTGATTGATGGAAATACCAAAGCAAAACCCTAAGATCACATAAATTTGGGGTTGCTCCATTATTGCTGAGACCAGAAAGTGTCGGCGAGTTGCCTGGGACATTTTCAATGGAATTCCATTGCTATGCAACAGCCCGGCCGTTTGACGTGTGTTTACAGGGTTTGGTGCGTTTGACAAAGTGCGGTGTGAAAGCAAACCAAACCAAATGAAAAATGCAACAGTGTTGCAGCTTCACCCCTGAATCGCACTAGTCCACTTAACTACAGGTGTGAAAGCAACCTAATATTCTCTTACAGTGTTTCTTTGTCTGAATATTTTTGCTTCATAAAAAATGACGGCCACAAATCCAGACGGAGTGTGGTGAAGGGGAGGAGAGTTTAATGGGAGGACAAATGGATTCACATCAGCTTACCAAAACTGTGGAGAAATCACACGGCTGTCACTGTTCTTTCTCGGGTCATCTGAAGTGTCATCAGCATATCCACCTTGGACAAAGGCCTAACCCAGATAGCAAACAGTCATTGAAACTATCTTAAATCAACATTCCGTTATCAACATTAAGTCATTGAATCAACGTCGAACTCTGATGTTGATTCTACATCATTTTGCACCCTGTTTTAATATTGAAACAACGTTGAAATCCTGTCCACAGATCAACAGAATTTCAATGGTATTTCAATTATCAGGAATATTGAAACAATGTTGAAATTTCAACTGAACTAAGTTCAAGATCAACATGATTTCAATGGAATTTCCATCATTATTAAGCCATAGAAAATGATTGCTAGGCATACAAAAATGTAATGCCCTAAATGACATAAACCTTTAGGATAGTTACATCATGTGAGAGAGTCACCTAGTTTCCTGTGCCAGTAACATTGAGGATTGATGTTAGTTTCAAGAAATAATTTGAACTATAGTACTGATGCTGTATGCTATGTTATCAGTTAACTGAAGGATGAAACTTACTTAACCGTGTTTTAATGCAAACACTTATATGTAACATAACTTAAACACAGCATGTCTTTGTTAAGTGCAATACTGCACTCTCTGGAGTTTTAATATGGGAAACTATTTATTGACAGGGCACCTCTTCCTGTATTATTGGTGAGCTCCACCAATTAATGTTGCTTTCACACCTGCCTCGTTTGGTCCGTTTAAAACGAACCCTGGAGCGTTTGGTTGGATAGTCCGGTTCATTTGGGCTGGGGTGAAAGCTTATCCAAAATCTGGTGCGGATCAAACAAACAAAATCTGGTCTGCTTGAAAACGGGGATCTCGGTTTGCTTCCAATTGAGCTAGAGTTCTCATTCGAAGGATGAAATGCTCCACAACTCCATGTTGTCAGATGCTCATACTGTCTGCCTTCTATTACAATATTTGATTGATGGAAATACCAAAGCAAAACCCTAAGATCACATAAATTTGGGGTTGCTCCATTATTGCTGAGACCAGAAAGTTTCGGCGAGTTGCCTGGGACATTTTCAATGGAACTACATTGCTATGCAACAGCCTGGCCGTTTGACGTGTGTTTACAGGGTTTGGTGCGTTTGACAAAGTGCAGTGTGAAAGCAAACCGAACCAAATGAAAAATGCAACAGTGTTGCAGCTTCACTCCTGAATCGCACCTAGTCCACTTAACTACAGGTGTGAAAGAAACCTAATATTCTCTTACACTCTTTCTATCATTTGTTTGTCTGAATATTTTAGCTTCATAGAAAATGACGGCCACAAATCCAGACGGACGGTGTGGTGAAGGGGAGGAGAGTTTAATGGGAGGACAAATGGATCCATATCAGCTTACCAAAACTGTGGAGAAATCACACGGCTGTGACTGTTCTTTCTCAGATCATCTGAAGTGTCATCAGCATATCCACCTTGGACAAAGGCCTAACACCTGCAACCATTGTGGGAAGAGTTTCATTAAACGTAACTCTTTAAAGATTCATCAGCAGACCCACACTGGAGAGAAGCCCTACACCTGTGAGCAGTGTGGTAAGAGTTTCAGACACTCTGGGACTTTAGAGGATCATCAGTGGACCCACACTGGTGAGAAGCCCTACACCTGTGAGCAGTGTGGGAGGAGTTTCAGGCAATCTGGACATTTAAAGCAGCCATATTATGCTCATTTTCAGGTTCATAATTGTATTTTAAGGTTGTACCAGAATAGGTTTACATGGTTTAATTTTCAAAAAACACTGCTGCAGCTCCTCTTTTCAGCTGGTCTCTGTTTTAGCTACAGAGTGAGACCTCTTTTCTTCTTCTTCTTCTTCTTCTTCTGTACTATCTTTGATTGCACTCGCACATGTGCAGTAGCTCAGATGTAGATCATGTCAGTTAGCTAGCTCCATAGACAGTAAAAGAAAGGCTGTTTCTACAACTTCGGTCAGTTACAAGGCAGGATTAGCTTCTAAATGAGGACGCACATGGAAGTAGTTCTTTTGTAGTTTATGGTGAACTTGTGTGTGTTGTAGCAGTGCTTTGCTATTGAGAATGAGGTAGCATGCTAGCGTTAGCATTAGCGTTAGCATGCTAACGCTACGAGCTAATGGTTGCGGTTAGCCTGCTCGTTTCGGCTTGTGACATCACAAGCCGTGCCGATTTTGAACAGCTCACCCAGAGACTGAAGGCAGGACACATTCAGGAACCGTATCTCACTCTAAACAGCATGAATGGATTTATATAGAGATAATGAGTTCAGGCTCCACATGTGCTGTTGCTGGTTGTTTTAACAATTCAAAGAAGATAAAAAACTTTTTAGAAACTGAGTGCTTCGATCATAAGATAAAAAGGAGAGAATGCCCATGTCCGGTTCCGTATCAGCTACATTCAATGCCAGAGAGTAGACGTTTAGAGTGGTTAGCTGCACTAAAACTGAAGCATCCACCGAAAAAGGTGTATGTCTGTTCACACCATTTTGTTGACAAAAGCACCATGGATGACCATCCCAACCCAAAATTATAACTTGGATATGATAGAACAGTGGTGAAGAAGAGATGTACAATTACAGGTAAGCCATTTTCAATGTTGAATTGTGTAGCTGGTTAGCGATAGCACCACTTCACAGCTAACCTAGTTAGCTAGTTAGCTACCTCCAGTTGTTTACATTTTTACAAGCTCCACCGGCCTGCTACAAAAATAAAATGTCATCTGTGGGCAGTCTAACCTACATTTTTATGAACAATATGCCCATTATGTCGCTGGATAGAGTAAATGTGTTAAAAACATGGCCATTAATGGTTTATGCCTTTGTCCACTGAATGTTACTGTAGGTTTAGTGCTATGAACTCCACTGAGGGCAATCGTAGAGCTAGCTGCTATCGTTATGTGGGCCAGGTAGTTGTTAGTCTGAGCGAGGAAGAGCTTCCATCACCATTTATCATAAGCTTTTACTGTAATGTTGTCAGTGTGAGAAAACAAGGACAAACTGTAGAGTTTAACATGTAGCCTATGTGCTCTGTTTTTACAGCAACAGCAGAAGTGACAGACCAGGAGGATAAGGGCATACCTGAGGTGCCACAACCACCACACAGGCCTCTAGCTCACCCAGTAAGAGCGTTCGCCCCATGTTGGCTGAGTACTGCAGCGGCGCGGGTTTGAATCCGACCCGCTGTCCTTTGCTGCGTGTCATCCCCCATTTCTTTCCCCCTTTCCGGTCTATCAACTGTCAATAAAGAGAAAATGCCCCAAAAAATCTTTAAATAAGAATTATAACAAGCATTTAAACAGAATAAACAACCGAAATATAGCTATGATAATGTAAAACACAGTTAAACAGACTATTACAAGCTAGCAGCTAGCTCTGAATCCCGTTGTAGGCTAACAGAAACCTAAATACATTCACGGCTAATAAACACTAACTGTGTGTTACCTAACACAACAATTAAACTTACATTTCCATGGACGCATAGAAACTACACTAGAAAGAAACTGTCCATCAACAATCGCCGCAGACTAAACTCAAGTCCAGCATGTCTGCTCCTCCGTGCTTCTCACTCGCTGCTGCGTTCAGGGGGCGTCGTCAGTGTAGGCACACAGAGTGCACATGCAGAGCACGTGATCAGGCACAGTGGAAACATAATGGGAATGCATGCACAGGGCATGGCCTTTTTTACAGCCGCCCCCAAATTTGGTATGCAAATTTGTTTTCAGGGTCCATGACGGCTCGGCAGTATTGCGGGGGAAAGCAGACAGTCTGATGAGCCGTGCAACTGGGCGAGTGTAGGTCCGATCCTTCACTTGGACAACCGCAGTCCTCACATGGCCGTCTGCTCCAGGTATGACGGTCTTCACGGTTCCCACTTGCCACAGAGCCCTTGGAGCCTGCTGATCTACAATGAGGACTACAGTCCCAATGGTGATGTCCTCTTCCTCAATATTCCATTTCTGTCGTGCTTGCAAGGTGGGCAGGAAATGCTGTATGAAGTGCCTCCAGAAATGATCGGCCAGGACTTGAGTATGTCTCCACCTCTTGCGACTAAGCAGTTCCATTTCTGGGTAGACCACTTGTGGCAGGGAGGAGTCCAGCCGCCCCATCAACAAGGAGTTGGGTGTGACAGGATCCGGGTCTGCAATGTCCGTGGAGACATAGCCCAGAGGCCTAGAGTTGAGGATGCTCTCCACCTCAATCAAGACAGTCATCAACACTTCCTCTGACACAGTTTGAGCTCGTAGTGTGGTGCGGAGGGCTGTCTTCACAGATCGCACCTCTCTTTCCCACGACCCACCAAAGTGAGGAACCCCGGGTGGATTGAAGCGGAACCGGATCTGTTCTGCTGCCAGCAGATCTCTGAGGGCAGGCTCCAGGGTAGTGAACGCTTCATGCAGCTCCCTACTTCCTCCTTTAAAGTTGGTGCCTTGATCAGATAAAAGCTCAAAGGGCTTTCCCCTACGAGCTATGAAGCGTCTGAGGGACATTAGAAAGGAATTAGAATCCACATTCGCCAGCAGGTCTAGGTGGACTGCCCTGGTGGTAAGACACTTGTACAGGATGCCCCATCTTTTTTCAGTTCGTCTGCCTATTTTGACGAGCATAGGGCCGAAGCAATCCATCCCTGTTGAAAAGAAGGCAGGTCGGAAAAGCCTCAAACTTGAGGGGGGGCAAATCTGCCATTCTCGGGACCACTGGTTGGCCTCTCCACTTCCTGCACTCATGACAGTTATGTTGATGCCTCCTCACTGCTTCTCTACCTCTCAATATCCAATACCTCCTGCGCAGCTCAGCGAAGACGCGTTCAGCTCCAGGGTGATGCAACTGCTTATCACAGTGCTGGATTAGGAGCTTTGTGATTGGGTGAGTGGGGGCTAGAAGGACAGGGTGCAGAACGTCCTGGCTCAGGAGTCTACCTCCAACCTAGATCAGGTCAGACGACTCATCGTATTCGGGAGCAAGGGTAAGCAATCTGCTGCTTGTCGGGATGGTCTTTCCGGATTTGATTAGTGCAAACTCTTCAGGAAAGCTCTCCATCTGAGCATGTCTCGGGAGGGCCAACTCGGCTTGAGAGTAGTCATTGGCAACAGGCTGAGTAGTGCTGTCGGCCGCCCCGTGGATCGACTGTGCAGTGGCTTCCAGGAGTTCCTGATATGTGCTGAACTGCTGAACATCAGGTATTGTAGGACTTGTTGTTCCTGTGAGCAGACCACAGAACGCCGCCTTCCTCAGCTCTTCTAACTCTTCTGTATGATCTCCCTCTGGTGCCTTCGGCCAATGCTTGGCCGACAACTGAAGGAAAGGTGGCCCTTTACTCCAGCGATTCTCTCCAGCAAGCTGAGTCAGTGTTTTCCCTCTTGTAATATCGTCAGCAGGATTGGTTGCTGAATCGATATAGCGCCAGGCTGCAGGGTCAGACAGCTCTTGTATTTCTGCAACTCTGGTTCCCACGAACACTTTATACCGGCATGAATCTGACTGAAGCCAGTTAAGTACTGTGGTTGAGTCTGTCCAGTACACCACCTCCTGGATGTCAAGGGTGAGCTCTCTCTTAAGGACTGAAGCTAACTGCGCTCCTGTGAGGGCTCCGCACAGTTCCAGCCTGGGGATTGAAAGCTGCTTCTTAGGCGTGACTCTTGATCTTGCAGCCAAGAAGACAACATGGACTTCCCCTTCGGTACACAGGTATGCCACAGACCCATACGCACGCTCAGAGGCGTCACAGAACATGTGAATGCTGCAACTGCTGTTGCTGCAATTCCAACTGTGGTCAGTGTAACATCTTG
This sequence comes from Sander lucioperca, assembly GCF_008315115.2. NCBI lineage: Eukaryota > Metazoa > Chordata > Actinopteri > Perciformes > Percidae > Sander > Sander lucioperca. The sequence goes on from NC_050193.1 coordinate 21,533,524, forward strand.
GCAGAGTGATCTGTGCCAGCTGGGGAAGCTCACTTTCCCACAACTGCCAGGCTTGGAGAAGGTCTTCTGGTAGGTGCGGATCGTCCCATCCTCTTTTCTTGTCCCAGAGATGTTGCACGATGACCTTGGCTCTCGTGGTGTATGGAACGATAAATCCGAGAGGGTCGTACTGTTGAGCGATAGACAGTCGATAGATGTTGCGCATGGTGGGCTCTGGACTTTCATTCTGGTGATGCTTGTATCGCAGTGTATCAGACTTGCAATGCCATACGAGTCCGAGAGTGCGCTCTTGGGGGTCAGCCATCTCCTGGGTGAACCAGAGGATGCTGCTCTCTGACCTAGACTCTTCAGGTATGTTGTCAATGACTGTGGGCACATTGCTAGCCCATTGCCGCAGTTCAAACCCACCCGCCATGAGGAGGGAATGCAGTCTGTTGACCAACTTCTTAGCTTGCTCTTCGGAGGGAAGACTAAACAGTTGAAACAGTAAACAGTTGTCAACATAAAAACAGCGTTCTATTGACAGACGGGCATCTTCTCTTGGCTCAGATAGCACAACACGGGCTGCATGTTGTCCCGAAAGGAAGCACCTGCCACTCGTATACCTTCGGTTCTTTATCTACCTTCATGTCGCGCCACAGGAAACGTAGGAGACAAACCTGGTGGAACATCCCTTTAACATCACTGCTGATGGCGATTGGATGTTCCCTGAATCAAAGTAGAACTCCCAAAAGGCTAGCTCCCAATGTGGGGCCCGGCAGGAGGTGGTCATTCAGGTTCTGCGTCATTCAGGCACTCGCTGCTGCGTTCAGGGGGCGTCGTCAGTGTAGGCACACAGAGTGCACATGCAGAGCACGTGATCAGGCACAGTGGAAACATAATGGGAATGCATGCACTATTTCATTTTCATTCTGGATTGATAAAATGGAGGAGGTCTTGCGCCCTCTTATTATCTGGCTCCCAAGAGAAACCATTAAGGCCACTATGCTAACTGCATTCAAGAAAAGTTTTCCCAACACCTGTGTGAAAAATCTTGACTCTAGAGGGGAGTCCTACAGCCATTACTGCTCGCACAACACAATCAAATACCTTGTTGCTGTTGCCCCATGTGGCCTAATCATGTTTATCTCAGCTGGATATGGAGGACGTGCCATTGACAAATATATCACTATGAACTCTGGTATCTTGGACTATTTAAAGGAGGAGCAAGGTGGGAAACCCAGGATCATCTGTAACTGCACTCATCTGTGGCTCATCAGCAATCTGCACACCTGGTCCTGATCATCATCTCTACACCATATAAGCTGTGACCTGACATCCATTCCCTGCTCGTTAGCCTAACCAGTATGTTGTGTTTGCGTGTCAGCTTAATCCTTTTGTCAGTTAGCTTTGCTGCTCTGTTGCTTTTGTTTGTTGCTAAACTGATTCCTGTTCCTTTGTCTGCAGTTTCGCCCGGGAAATTCTCTCCACCTCTGCCTGGCAACTTGAACCTCCAACCATATCGAACCACCAAGATTCCTGTTTCCCAGCTCTCCCCTTCCAACCCACTCGTCCCCACCTTCAGCCCCCATCACCCGGACTCACCTGTCTCCACGTTTGGCATTACCTGTGTTCTTCAATAAATACTCACCTTTTTCGCCACCTACCTTGTCCTGGGGTCCGTTTCAGGAAGGAGGTTTAACAAACTCTGAGTGTAACCCTGGTGTCTGAGTTGATTTACCCTGAGATGGGAAACTCAAACAACTGATATGAGTTGGTTCAATCAACTCAGAGTATGTTCATGCACGTGCACCACCACAATAAAAAGGCAGCATGAATGGAGCCATGATACTACGATTCACCATGGCAACAACCACAAACAAACGGGTCGGCGGAAATACTCATGCGCACATACAGCGAGTTTGAACATGTATTTTGTTAAAAAAGCAATCACAGCAGCTGCTGCAAAAGAGAGAGAATTTGTGTGGGACAAAATTGCTAGAGTAAATGCGCATATTCCAATATAGTGTATTAATATCATATTTAATCATAAGTATAATATTACTGGTGAAATGGTATTGAACCTATAATCTATTTCATTTAGGTGCAATACTGTGTGCGAAAAAGTCCTAGGCCTACTAATCCCATTCTGAGGCTGCAGCACCATCATTAACAGAATTATAATTTGTTATCTTTTATTTCAAAGGGTTTACATCATTTACCTGCAATACTGTGGGACTCCTTTTTAATGTCTCTTACTGGTTTGTGTCCAGGGAACACTACAAAAACGTTTAAATCACATTTCAGAGCGAGTCACTCTTCTGACAGCGCTTTGCTATACAGTGGCTTTACCAAAATGCTCCGCATCACCAATGTTGTAAAGAAAACTGCCGTGTGCAAAAAAAATGTAATGCGACACAAAAAATCTACTGGGATGTAGAGCATGTCCACGATGGGTGACGTTAGTGAGGACGGATAAGGTTATATAAGCTACATAACTGATAGACTGGGAAGAAAAACGATACCGCTCAAATAGGTAGTTATCTGGAAATTAAAATGCATCAGGGCCTCAATATCATCTCAACACCCTGCGAAGTAATACAGCTTCTTCATCAACGGGATCATCAACAAAAGGAAATGCTATGTTTTGAGAAAAAAAAACGTTTTATAGTCTTAGTCATATTAGTTGTTTTATAGTAACATGGTTAATAAACCAACCCTGTTTTTTTATTCATGCAGATACAGTAACAAACTGCGCTAAAATGCGCCTGATACAGACTGAATGAATGAATGAGGAAATGAAAAAGCGCTGTGTCAGAGGGAGGAGACTGAGAGAAACTCAAGGTTTCTTGAAGAAAACCTGCTCCCGACCAGGTTAGGTTCACAGACTCAGTTACCATAGTAACTGACTTTGAGGTTAAGTTACCTCTCTTTCTGAAACAGAAAACCCAGAGTGTCCCTCATCTCACTAAACCTGCTTTCTGAAACAGACCCCTGGTCTGCATTTGGGTTCTGTATCTGAGAAACTGTCACAGGGTGATCTCATCCGTGAGTGATAAGTGACAACAGTGATGTTCTGATGTTGCAGTTGCATCTGCGCGCACACACAGACACACACACACACACACACACACACACACACATGCACGCACACACACACACACACTTTACACATCTACATAAATTGCTCCTGTATATTTCATATTGACACTCGCTGCCTTTTGTAATTTTTTATTGTTTATATATACTTTATATGACATTTGTTGTTATTCTTTGTGTACAATAGATTTGAACAGATTTGCATACAATTTTACATAAACAACATTCTGTATTTGTCAATATTCACTTATGTACAACAATACTTATGCTCAGCATTTTTAAATGTACGGAATTGATTGTGTAAAAAAAATTTTTTCATACTGCTAACAGCAGCAGCACTTAACAGTTGTTTTGTGATTTGAATAAAATGTTTCTGAGGGATATTTTCTATGAATTCATTATGCTCATGTATCTGCTCTGCAGTTTCAGTCGCTGACCAACAAATTCATCCACAAGCTGGGGCAACATTGTTGAGAAATAAAATCTCTTCAGATGTCCTACCCTCTCCAGAATCAATGGTATGGTATGGTATCAAATGGTACAGTGAACATAACTGTGTCATTTGGGCTCCAGATAAACAATTTGGCCATATTCAGACCGGCACAAAACATGCCTAATTGTACCTGCATGTAATATCCTCGGCTACCTGTTTTCTGAAGTTGTGGTACTTCATCTACTAGCTTGATATCACTGCAGTTATGGTCAAGTTGATCCAAGAGGGTAGAATGGAGTTTACTTGGGACAGGACATTTTATTTCGAGTAGGACAGCTGAGTCAATTACCCCATCTGGGCTGGCTGACACCCTGGCTCTGTGACACTAACCACGATGCCCCTATGTGTAATACTCATGCCTTGCTCTCGAAGTGCATTACCAGCAACCACCTCATTCTCCTTACCATAATTTGTGGCATAGTTGCCACGAAAGGAGGGGTAGACGTGCTCTGCCATGAACTTATCAGGATTAATGGATGCTCTAGACGGAACCTTTTTAGCTGAACTTGCAGTTATTCTCAATTTTCTGCCACAAATCGGAAGAACTCTGCTCCCTTGTTTCAGATTCTAAAGTAAAAGCCTGTGCACTGTTCGCTTGAACATACAACTCATAGAAACTTTTACATGTCTCACATGTGAGATCAGAACCAGCATGGGTTTGATGGGGTCTTAAAAATCTTGCATCTAATGCAGTATTTGCAAGGCTGCAGGGTTACACTACTGGTTTTACACTTTAACACTTGCCCAATAGACTGTTTTTTTAACAGGAAAAGTGGCTTTGTTGGGTCTTTGTCTACATTATTTATAAATTCTGCATGGGACATATATTATGATGTGTTTGGTAGTGGCTGAGCACCTGACACCCTAATGCTAAATTCATCCCCTGCCCTGTGGTGGCTGAAGTTTATGTCCCTCAGTCGTTTCGGCTCAAGGTTCCTGACTGTCCCTGCATTCCACCTGCGCTGCTCATCTGTACATGCAAGCCCTGTCTTCCCAGTAGTAACTGCATTCTCAACCTGTAATGAGCATATTCACCTAATATGTTACTAGAGTCTGATCTATATCCATTTGCCATGTGTTTCAGATTTTGTCATCCCCACATCGCTAAACTAAATCGAAAAAAACATTCATCAAAAGTGATCTGATCACATTATTTTTATTAAATCACAGATAAAAACAAAAGGAAAAATTTTTTTCTTCATACCTTCCAAAGGATAGCTGCTGCATGACTGCACGTTCTCCTTAATCCAGCAATACATGAACATCCGACAGTCTCTATCACCCCCGACTGCTGCAGCATAACCCTAGCAATAAGCTTAGGCTGGTTAGCACTTTCACTCCTGTCTACCTGTGCTTTCAAAAATACATAGTCTCCATGCTTTAGTAAAAAAAATGCGCCCGACTTTATTACTATAGAAGTAATTGAAGGCCTCTGTGCTTTTGTAATTGCGCATCTCCTCACGATCTACACCCTCCGAAAAGATATAATAATTAATTATGTCAATATGGCTAACTCCTGGCCATAGCTTCATGTCATCCACCCAACCTGTCAATTTTGAGGGATGTGGCACTCTGATACGGTCGGCTTCACGATCTTTTGAGATTTCATCGGCGGTGTGTAGCCACCGTCTACTTCCCATCTTGACCGAACAATTATCTACTACTTTAATAACTTAAATAAAACTATCACCGTAGTCTTGTGCAGTAGAAAACCATTTAGTCAGTTGAACCTGTTATGAATCATGGGAAATAGAACAGGCGAAGAATAAGGTGACTATAAACATATTCTTTAGTTGACAAGTTTGAGGAAGCACGTTCAAGCAAATTCAAATTCATTAACTTTAAGGACCGTTCTGTATTTATGGAATTGACCACCGGAGGAAAATAGATTGCTCTAAACAAATTATTCTTTGTTGAGGGGGGGGGTCACCCGGGGTCAGGGTACTAAAGTATAATCCGTTTTTCGTTTTAAACCAAAAACGAAAAAACGAAAAAACGAAAAAACGGGTCGATATTTCGTTTTTCGTTTCAAACCAAAAACGAAAAAGAGAAAATATGAGCTCCATTTTCCCGTTTTTCCAATCTCAATACAAATTAAAAATGAACTGGAAAACTGCTCGTTTTTCAACTTTTGTTTTTTGTTATTCATGTTTCCGTTTCAACCCAACAGCGAGAATACGTGCTAATTTTTTGTAATGTACATAATCATTGAAAATCTGATGGAACACAGGTCTCGTTTTTGTTTTGTATTGGCTTACGTGTTGAAGATCAGAAGTGGCTCATATCAATGCGGCGCTGGACCGGAAGTAACATTAACGTGTCAAAATAAAGTGTGGGAAAACCAAACTATGAGCTCCGTTTTCTTGTTTTTCCAATGTCCATACAAATTAAAAATTAACTGGAAAACTGCTCGTTTTTCAACTGTTGTTTTTTTGTTATTCATGTTTCTGTTTTAACCCAAGAGCAAGAATACGGGCTCATTTTTATAATGTGCATAATCATTGAAAATCTGATGGAACACAGGTCTCGTTTATAATGTTATTTTGGTCTTACGTGTTAAGTCAAAAGTTGATTAAAACCAAGGCACTCTGGACAGGAAGTAACATTAACGTGTCAAAATAAAAGTATGAGCGCTGTAATAACTGCCAGAAGAACAATGTACTTTATGAAAACATTGTTTGCCTGTAGCTTGTCAGATTAGGCTAAAGTTAGCTATTTAGGGTTATATAAAGTATTTAATTATTTAATAATAATTTTAAAATCACATGGAATCTACATTCATCTATTATTAGCCTATGTGTGGCAGTTATTGACTAGTTACTCTAATCTTACACCAGCTAGTAAAAAGGCATCTAACACTCTTTCAACCAAATTAACCAAAAATAACATGCATTGTTCCCTTCCATGCTCTTCGCAAGTAAATTAATATTCACAACTTTCATAAAATGTTGGGTGTTTTATTCAATTTTATAGCAGTTATGGTCTTCCCGGGCAAATTTTGACCTGGTAGTGCAACAGGGCACTATTGAGTTTTACAGAAGATAAACACACAGGACCTGTGCATATTTACAAGTATGTGCATGCACACACACACACACACACACACACACACACACACACACACACACACACACACACACACACACACAGACAGACAGACAGACAGACAGACAGACAGACAGACAGACAGACAGAAAGACACACACATAAACACACAGACACAGACACAGACAGACAGAAAGACACACACACACACACACACATAAACACACACATACACAGACAGACAGACAGACAGACACACACACACACATACACAGACAGACAGAAAGACACACACACACACACACACACACACACACACACATACACACACGCCTACCAAGAGCCTGGGTCTGTCCGAGGTTTCTTCCTAAAAGAAACTAAATGAAAAGGCTTCTTTTTATTGCAACTCTGCAGAATTCATGGTTGACCAACTTAACTGCCATTAATTTGAGCGTGATGAAAAACTCCTGCAGATACAACTGGGCCACATTGCAAACCTCTCATCATATTAGTGAGGAAGCTGCCATGTTGCTTCTCTCATCCTGGTCTCCTCAGGCCCTGCAGACTGGACCACACTTGTGGTTTACTGCTAGAATATTACAGTAGGCCACTTTTCTGATTCAGATTTGCCACTTGAGTCCACAGCTCCATACAATATATAATAAACATTATTATATTTTATTATCCAATATTGGCCAACTACTGTTTCAAGGCCTTAGTATGAGCAGTGAACATCTAACGAGCTGGGTGATCCAGGCACAGGCCCAGCAGTGAGGAGGTCTACCATGCTCACCATGAACTCTGGTCCAGTCTGCAGGGCCTGAGGAGACCAGACCAGAATGAAAGAGTCTCCAGTACACATTAACTTGTTAATTTATGTTCTTCATCACATTGACATGTTCATTGGCAGCTAATGTGGTCAACCATGTCACATACAATATTCTGCAGAGCAATTTAAAAAAGCCCTTATATTTTCTGTCTGTTTTTACTGGCTGGAGTAGAGTAGAGTAAAAGTAGTCAATAACGCCACACATAATGTAGGGGAATACAGATTTTATTTAAAATGTGATTTAAAACTTATTGTAATCCTATTTCTATTTTAAAACAATATCCATTCTTACTCCCTTTGTGGCTATTAATGAATGTTGCTCAATTAAATACTTTATATAACACTAAATAATTAACTGTAGCTTAATCTGACAAGCTACAGGCAAAAGCGAAAGTACATTGTTCTTCTGGCAGTTATTACAGCTCTCATACTTTTATTTTGACATGTTAATGTTACTTCCTGTCCAGAGCGCATTGGTTTTAGTCAACTTTTGACTTAACACGTAAGATCAAAATAACATTACGTTTTGATAGTTTGTTTTTTCGTTTGAACCACAAAACAAAATAAGGAGAAACCACCTGTTTTTCGTTTGTAGTTTCAAACCAAAAACAAAGAAACGGTAAAAAAAAAGAGCCGTTCTCCCGTTTTTGGTTTCTGAATCCAAAAACGAAAAACGACTAAACCAAATTCAAATAACGGTCCGATTTTGGTTTTTTTAATTCCTTTTTTCATTTCTCCGTTTGAATATCTACATTAAAGGAAAGACAGGTTGGCCAAGTGACCCGGAAGTAATAGTAAATATGGCCTATAAAAATAAAAGCCAAGCTGTTAGAATGGTCATAATATGCAGCACTAACGTTATACCAGAATAACGTTAGAAGAAAAAAATCAATCAATAAATAGGCTTATATAAACCTGGACCGGAAGAAATCTGTTAGCAACAGTAGTTTATTACAGTGATTTAATATCGTGCCTATCCACGTATACATCACCAGTCACGTTTAATGAGCGCATTGTTTGGTTCAATACAGTTGGTAATAGTTAACCTAAGAACTTATTGTGTGTGCAGAGTTGTTACTGTTAGCACTATATTATATAATTAAATGAATATTTAATGTGGTTTCCACCGTAATGTTCCCCCTTTCTACCAGCAGGTGGCAGTATTTATATGACTGACTGTATGGTGTCTTTGGTAACTGTTTTAAATCAAGATTACTGATACAGATGTATTTATTGTTGTTCATTTCATTTGGTTTTTGATTTTGATTTTATTTAAAATCAAATTAATGTTAATCAGTGGAGCAGTGCTGAGGATGAACTAGAGTTTAAGAGTCTGATAGCTTGGGGGAAAAGCTGCTCTGCAGTCTGGTGGTGCGGCAGCAGAAACTTCTATAACTCTTCCCAGAAGGCAGCAGGGTGAACAGGCTGTGGCTGGGTGGGTACTGTCCTTTAGTATCCTTTGGGCTCTGCGTAGGCACCTCACCTCACCTCACTGACATCACTGATGCTCGGGAGATGGGTACCAATGATCTTCTGAGCAGTTTTAATCTCCCGCTGCAGAGCCCTCCGGTCCTGGGCCGTGCACATCCCATACCAGTTTGTGATGTTTCCAGTCAGGTGATCACCACATCATCAACACATTTGCTGATGTAAGATGTCACACTGATGATGTATAATCCTCAAGGCTCTCCTGGGTGGTGACCTCATCTGTCCACACTTTGACTGCCCTTACTTATGATCAGACTTGCAGCACTGTCTTTATATTTCATGAAAGCTTAAATGTTAACATAAAAATGTTTTAGAATGGCATAAAATTAAGAAATGAGAATGTGTCTGTACACCTATGTGTCTTAAGCAGCATAAGCAATCAACATTTGTTTGCTTTCACTCCCTCTTGACTGCAGCTCAGTATATCATTTGGACTGTGCAATGACAGATATCGTAGCAATAGATGATGGAGAAGTGAACTGTGCATCACTGCATGAACTTTATCTGAAAAATGTGTGTATGTAAAAGTAAAAATACAATTCCATAAATGATATTCCATAAATATTATCCAAACTTTAGGTGTTCTCTGTAGTGTGGTCCTGTAGCAATACATAATGATGGCAGTTGTTAAGTGTAAACAATCTTTGTATATTTACAGTAAATTACAGGTAGCACGGTTGCCAGTAGGTTACTGTAAATCGATTTTACAGCAAACTACTGCAGCTGTACTGTAATGCAATTTACAGTATATATAACAATACTGTAAAAGCACAAACAGTATTTTACTATATTTTTATGGTATTTTGTAATTTGATGCTATTGTACTGTAATATGTAGTTTTATTAATATTGATACATTACTGTTAATTATTACTATATTATTGATCATTACTATTATAAATAATATTATATAATAATCTCCAGCTACTAATATTGTACTACTAATAAGGTATACTTCAGAATAACAAATACAAATCAAAAGGCAATCCAAACATTGTTCTTAATTTAAAAAATAATTTTATTTAAACATTTTTAAAATTTTCAACATTTTCCTGTCTTCAACGACATTCACATTTTTCGTGCAAGTTCAGCCCAGAGAGCTGCAGCAACTTTCAGTCAAATGTGATAGTGTTGATATCCTTCAACATGTTTCCACAAAGAGCAGCAGCAGGCAGCTGCAAATGTTTCACTGCTGATGATGATGAAAATTTCCTCAATAGATCCACCTGAAAATAAAAAAAAAAAACCTGTTACCTACAGTATTTTATTCTGAAATCATACACATATATTATTACTATTGTGTTGCACAAATGAAAGGAACTGACTGGATTCCATTATAAAGGGATTGTATTTTACTTACCATCATAATGAGGGTGGGGGTGTCTGTCTGGTCATCTGATGTGCCTCAATGTCTGCTTGGGTTGCAGTGACCTGCATCATGATAAAACAACATTAAGCAAAGAGTTGTTACAGTGTCCCAGGAAACATGAGTAGACTATAGTGATGAATGTGGGTTCACTTTGGATGTCATTATTGGTTATGAGACAATAGGTACTGATGTTTGTTACCTGACAAAAAATACCTTGTCTTAATAAGTTAGTTATTCTGCTACCGTTAAATTCGGCGTCATGTTTGACTCTGTAGAACTCCGATTTAATGAATCAGTAATAATAAAAATGTGTAAACTGCGACGTTAAGCAGACGAACATTAACGTTACCTGGGAAACATCATTAATCTCTTTACATGGAGTTAAAGTTAAAAACCAAATTATGTTAAATCATGATCGCCGAAATAGTTAGTGAATGTTTATGAGTCGTAAGAAAACATAAATGATCTTTAAGAAGGAGTAGATGTTTACTGGTAAAGCTCGGCTCTGTTTAATGTAATGATATATTAATGGACGTTTGCCTCAGACAGTGAACGAGTTGAAGATTTTATTTGCCTCGTTGTCAGTCATTTCTGTAAATAAAATTATCAAACAGACTTTTCGTAATTCACTAAGTTATTCTGATCAAATCGGCATCATGTTTCACGAAGCAGATCTCTAATTTAATGAAATAATAAGTTATAAAAGCTCCGTGGACATGCTAACTGGCGTTGTTTCGGGATGTCAAACAGTAACGTTAGCTAGCTAGGTTTTTTTCATCTCACTTTAGTTTAAAGGTAGTTTACAGAATAGCTGTTTAAGTTAAATACAAGCTGAAATGAAAAGCCTTTCTTTAGGAGTCATACAAAGTCATACGTTATAAAATAGGAGTATTAGCTAGCTATATGTATGTGTCAAGGGGAACCCAGATCTTTTAAATTGAGCAATATATTAACGGAGTCTGGAAAGTAATGGGCAGAACACGTACTTACTAGCTAGACTAATGTTAACGTAACGTTAACTGTAACAAGTAAGTTAGTATGAACAAATGTAAGGGTATTTTGTTCAGAGAAAAAAAAACAAGATATGCAATTAACTGTAGGCTACAATATGTTCAGAGGATAGCCACTTGCTATCCACACTAAAGTCACAAGGTTAGCTAGAAAATTACTCAGTGTGAGGATATCGCAACTTTAGGATGCCCAGTGCACCCCACACTATAAAAAAAAAAAAAGAACGATGTTGTGGTAACGTTACACTTGAGCGTATAATCATGAAACTTTATGATAAAAGTTAGCATGAAATACATAAAATAAACCAAACTTACCAAAACTTCCAAACATCCCCCGCTAGCAAGGCTTCTCCTTCAGTATCTGGGGGCCAGTTTGGTGTTCTGTCTGAGTAACTGACATTAGGAGTCGTTTTTTACAGCAATGCTGTATTATTGCCATGGCATATTACAGCCAGGTTACAGCAAGCCTAAAATATACTGTAAAATATTCCCGCTTCATCAAAATTACCCACAATGCAACATAAAATGAAGTATTTTACTGTAATGAAGAAATGTGGTATTGCACTGTAGATTTTTACAGTAGCCTACTGTGCTGCTAAATATACAGCGATTTCTAAGAGTGTAGGCTATTCTGCTTAATATTACCAATATGCCTAGTAATTGCTGACAACAACTAGCATTTATAATCAATCTGGAATGTAAACAAAACATTCTCAAGGTACACATTTCAAAGAAGACTACTTGAATGAATATGAGGTGCTAGAAAAACAAAATGCATCAGGTGGTATCCAATGATAGCCCAACCATGGGCCCAACACTTTTCTGTAGCTTTTCCATTATATTAATTTAATTATATAATATAACAGTAACAACTCTGCACACACAATAAGTTCTTAGGTTAACTATTACCAACTGTATTGAACCAAACAATGCGCTCATTAAACGTGACTGGTGATGTATACGTGGATAGGCACGATATTAAATCACTGTAATAAACTACTGTTGCTAACAGATTTCTTTCGGTCCAGGTTTATATAAGCCTATTTATTTATTGATTGATTTTTTTTTTCTTCTAACGTTACTCTGGTATAACGTTAGTGCTGCATATTATGACCGTTCTAAAAGCTTGGCTTTTATTTTTATAGGCCATATTTACTATTACTTCCGGGTCACTTGGCCAACCTGTCTTTCTTTTAATGTAGATATTCAAACGGAGAAACGAAAAAAGGAATTTAAAAAAAAACAAAATCGGACCGTTATTTGAATTTGGTTTAGTCGTTTTTCGTTTTTGGATTCAGAAACCAAAAACGGGAGAGCGGCTCTTTTTTTTTTACCGTTTCTTTGTTTTTGGTTTGAAACTACAAACGAAAAACAGGTGGTTTCTCCTTATTTTGTTTTGTGGTTCAAACGAAAAAACAAACTATCAAAACGTACACGGACCAAGAACAGTCCCTTATAAAAACACAGATGTGTATCTCATAATTGCAAGTTAAAAAGTCTGATGAAATAAACACATCAGTGGATAGTGGTAGTTATAAACATGATGTAATGGTTGAATTAACGTTGTGTTTATTCTTTGAAAACAAAAAGATGTGTGCTTCAACCATGGATGTATTAAGTGAACGGCTTCAGCGCCCTCTGTTCCGCAAAGTTTGTAACTACGTGTAATTACTGACCCTCTGGAACATGACGGGCTTCAGGACCCAGAGGAAATCTGCACTGCAGCCATGTGGTAAACATGGCGGACCTAAACAAGACAGGCGAATTGCAGTTCTACAGTGAAATATTAAGGTGCGTAGCTGTCTGTTATGGGAAATATAAGCAAATTCATCGACAGGGGATTATACATTTTAGATATTTCCTCGCTCAGTGACTGTGTGTCATATATTTTACGTTGTCCGAGCTCCTTAACTGTTGTCCTGTGGTGGGACGGTTTGTTAGCTAACATTAACGTAAGCTTAGCTAGCGTATTGGTGGTAGAACCTGTGCGTCTGTGTGAACATTACGTTACCTTGATATGTTTTTGAATTATTATGGTTATTCTCGGTTGTGTACAGAGGAAGTATATTCAGCACCTCAAAAAGTACTAATAACTTTACCACACTGTAAAAATCCTCTGTAACTTACAAGTAACATTAACGTTAACATTCCTGCAGTAAAATATAGGCTATAAGTTAACGTTACACTTTATTTAATCAGCAAGTCGCATTGAGATAGAGATCTAATTTTACAAAGTGAGACCTGAGTACAGAGGGAAACAAAGATAAAATAATAATGGTAAAGACATACTGTAGAAACATAATAATAAAATAGCAAAGATTTTAATGTAACGTTACGTTTATATAGACAACAGCATGCGAATTATAAATAACTACATTCTAAAATATCCATGCCGTATAGCTGTAAAAAGGAATACAAATACAAGCATATGATGTAAAAAAAAAAAAAGAAGCTGTAAGTAGTAGGCTAGACCGAAAAATAATCGAGTGATTTGTCATGAAAACATGTTTTCAGCCTCTCAAATATGGAAATGTTCTGTTTTTCTTTGTTTTATATCACATTAAACTAAAGTTTGGGTTTGATAAAAATAGAGACAATCACCTTAAAGACAATAAAGACATCACCTTTGACTTTGAGAAACTGGGATGGAATTTGTTTTTTGTTTTTTTAATTTTTCTTAAATTGTATAGACCAAACGATTAATCTAAAAAAAAAAGGGAATCTTAATACTTCCTTCACCACTGTTGAATAACATGTCTGGGCCAGGTCTCATGAGTGTGAGTCATGTCATGAGCATACAGTATGACTCATGATGACAGTGGAAACACACCATACTTTAATTGTTATATTATAAATAAATATACCACAGAGTTGCCAGTAGAGCATGCAACAAACCATCTTGTATTCATGATCTAGTAGTCTCCCATTGCCATACCTCCACAGTGCTACGGAGTAAGATGTTAAAGGAACACGCCGACTTATTGGGACTTCAGCTTATTCACCGTATCCCCCAGAGTTAGATAAGTCCATACATACCCTTCTCATCTCCGTGCGTGTCGTAACTCTGTCTGTACAAATAACAAGGTCACATGAGACACAGCCATCTTCTAACCGTATACATACTGGGAACTATATTCTCAGAAGGTGAAACACTGCTACTTCTGCTACTTGGGCGGAGTGATTTGCTCGCAGCACCTGAGAAGCCCCGTGTTGAGGAGCAGAGAGTTTGCGTGGAGTTAGCGCTAATCACTCCGCCCAAGTAGCAGTGCTTCGCCTTCTGAGAATAGTTCCCAGTATGTACGCACGGAGATGAGAAGGGTATGTATGGACTTATCTAACTCTGGGGGATACGGTGAATAAGCTAAAGTCCCAATAAGTCGGCGTGTTCCTTTAATAAAACTGGTTATTTTGGTTTCCATAAGAATTATAAATGGTAAGCACATTACTGAATGCACTAAAATAACATGTAATATCCTTGATGAGACTTTTTTTGACAATTACAAACTCAGCCTTGAAAATATAGCAAGTATTAAAGGATGTAAGTCTCGTGGAAGGTTTTAGAAAACCTATGTTTTCATCTTTAGTAGATTCTGATTTTGTAATAGTGTATTTACAGGTCTCTTTAAGAAGTCCAGAGACCGATGTTAGTAGATTCTTTGCTAAAGAGAGAAAGGCTTGTGTCTTTTAAAACTGTAAGAGTGACCACCTCTGCATCAACTCTTAAGAAATGTTATTAAAAACAATATTTTGATCCAAGCCTTTCAGTTTATGTTTATATGTTTTGCCTTTATCAAGTGATAAAAGTAGGGATAGACCGATTATTGGCCCGGGCAGTCTGCAGATTATCTGTATCTGTACCTGTATCTTTATATGTAAGTGCACTACTTTGGCTTCGCTACAGCTCTGTGTCTGCAGTGTTTCCTTTAGGATTTCTTTTAGCAGTGGGGGCAGATCTGTCCGAACAACAACCTCCAGCCCCCCGCCCCCCCACCGCCGCCAAATGTTTTACATATGAAATGGAACTGACACTTCGCTGCAACACAAACAAATATATTTATTCACCTCTTTTCACACACAATGAGGCATATTTTCAGTTGTGATTGAACCGTATTTTTTGAGGAACTATAGGGCTTAACATCTACAACAGGTCTGCATTTAGAACGGACCCACCGTGGTGACGTTTTTGGTGGAGCTGTTCGTTTAATAGTCGACTCGGAAGAAAGCGAACGTTTTGACAATAAACTCCATCAACACAACAGTATGTGGAGTTAAACTGGACGGGCCTACTACTTGTTGTTAAATTGCAATGTGAGCGGCAGGATCATTTAAAAGGCAACCGCGACTACATTTTTTGTACAGCCCTATTTCTGATACCGTGGTGGCAGAAATTTTGCCATGGTGGGCCGCCACTACAAAATCAACATAGAGGAAACACTGGTCTGTCCCTCTGCTTCTGTTTTGCTCACCACTGAGTCTGACTTAATGTCCCGCCCACAACACAGTCTTTTACTGTGTATTATGTTGAACGTTTCTAATTTAATAAATAATTGCTTAACATTTTTAAAATTTAAGTTTTTTTGTTGGAGTTTGTAACATTCCAAACTTAATTGGAATTTCATTTTTCCAGATATAGGTTATCGTTTTCATTAACTACTAATAATCAGTATCAGTATCGGCCTTGAAAAACCAGTATCGGTCAATTCGTAAAATAAAAAGACATCAAATGTCAGAAGCTGAACGTTATTTTCTTTCTTTAAATTCCAGTCCATCTGAACTGTTTGCAGCCCGGTCCAGGAGTCACAAGATCCCAGTCAGAGGACAGAAGGACTTCTTCCCCAATGACTCAGACGAGCAAAGACAGCGGCTTGAGCAGAGTCTGAATGAGCACTGGAGCCTCATATCTGAGGAGAGAGTGGAGAAGCTGTGAGTAGCATGGGCGTAGCATCTATCCATCCAGGAGTAACCTCCATGAGCTCTGTTGTCATCGACTGTGAAAGACAGACAATAAGCAATCATAAATGTTGTAAAAAAAAACAAACAAGGGGGTTGCGGTTCTTTTTTTTTATTTTTTATATATATATATTTTTATTTCAGGGACAAATGCTATTGTTTGTACAGAGATTGTATTTTTTACATTTTCAATCCCTCCCCGACCAACCCAGAACAGTCTGCCTTACATAATATTCATTAATAGTAATAGTACAAAATATGAGAATAATAATAATAATAATAATAATAATACAATTTTAAAATAAATAAAGGAATAAATAAATAATAATAATAATAATAATAATAATAATAATAAATAAATAAAAAAATAATAATAAAAAAAAAAAAAAAAGGTTGGACACCACAATCAAAAGTGTAACAATGATACAACAATAAACACAAGCCCTACATGTGTACCAATGTAAACACCTGGAGCACTTGTGCCGAAGCATCAAAGACCACGAGTTTGTCGTATAGAGAGGTGTGTGTAAAAGGTACCAATGTAGATCCCACTACTCCCCAGGAAGTACATTTATGGCAGAGAAATAGGATAATAAGGGTTGCCAGACATATGAAAATTTATGGGAGCGTCTAATTGAATATTTAATCTTTTCCAAATGTAGGTATAACATCAGATCCTGAAGCCAATGCGATGCTTTAGGTGGGTTCGCAGATTTCCATTGTAGTAACACCCGTCTACGAGCCAATAAGGATGCAAAAGCAATAATGTTTAGTTGCCTTCGAGTCAGATTTGATTCATCAGCTGGAGCACCAAATATAACAAATTCAGCACTTGGTTTCAGTTGTACGTTAAATACTTGAGAGAGTGTATCAAATATAGTTGACCAGTAAACAGTAAGTGTAGGGCACGTCCAAAACATGTGAGTCAGATCAGCTTCTCCAGTGTGACATCTTATACAGGTCTTATTAAAAGTAGGATTAAAAGAAGCAATCCTTGTTCTGCTTAGGTGCACACGGTGCAAAACCTTAAACTGTATAAGACTCAATCGGGCACAAGAGATACTACCATTCACTCTATGGAGGGCATTGCTCCAGAACTCCTCTGAAAATACTGTTCCAAGCTCTTTCTCCCATCTACTTTTAACTTTGTCTGTTCCTACGCTTTTTAAAGACATGAAAATTGTATACATTCTTGAGCTAAAACCTTGTAGATGGAGGGGAGCTTCAAACAGAGAGTCTGCAGGAGACTTAGATGGAATATGCGGAAATGATGGGCTTTGGGCGTTCACAAAATGTCGTATTTGAAAATAACGAAAAAGGTCAGCTTGATTTAAGATTGAATTTAGAACGCAAATCATTAAAACTAGCAATAAGACCATCAATATAAAGATCACCAAATTGAGCGATGCCCTTATCTTGCCATTGTTTAAATGCAGAGTCTAATTGGGCAGGGAAGAATGCATGATTGGTGCATATTGGGCTCTGTAGCAAAAGCGCTTGTCTTAACTGCAAATGTTGGCGTAGCTGAGTCCAAATTTTAAGAGTAGAATGAACAACCGGATTTAGTGTATATTGTGCTATTTTAATAGGTAGGCTAGATGTTAATAGGGCTTGTAGAGAGGTTGCTGTGCAGGATTTAGATTTTGTTTCACACCAATCAGTGGTACCTGATGAGTGCATCCAGTAGACTATCTTCTGAACTTGGGCTGCCCAATAATAATATAAAAAATTAGGGAGAGCTAAACCCCCATCGGGGGTTGCGGTTCTAATATAAAATGGTTTGCCGTTTAGCAAACAACTCTGAAAGCTTGGGTTTCTGAATGTCTTTGAATGCATCAACAATAAGGGTTTTTTAAAGCACTCATTGCTCTGCAAAAAGTATAGGTGAATAAATGTGCACAGTGATGGATTGCAGAGTCAAGCAACTTTCACAGGTCTGCAAGTTTTAATTTTAACCCAGTAAAATGTATTGAAAGTAGAAGCTGAAGGGTAGGAAATATTTAATGCTCCATTAATCAACATCTAGGTCTTTCTGTCTGTGTGAGTGTTAAGCGCATATCTCTTGAACCGTTAGTCCGATGGATTTCAAACTTGACAGGTGTCTTGCTACGGGCACGACTAAGTGCAGTGCCAAGTTGTTTGGATAAGAAATGCAAAAGATATCGTCGGTAAAAGAAGCACACATTGGCTTTTGCCGCTCTAGCCGCTGGCCACTCCCCCACTGCTCACTGCTCTGAGTGGGACCAGAGACAGAGAGAGAGCAGCAGAGCTTTGGCAGCTAAAATGTGATATATACACCTCAGGCCCACAAAAATGTGCAAAGTAGCACTACGTTAACGATCAAACGACACAAGACCTCTCTCTCTCTCTCTCTCTCTCTCTCCATGACACTAATGTCTGATTGCTCCACATTGTCATTGTGCTATTTTGTGATTACATTTTAAATCTGCAGCGTTCTCTGTCAGGTAAATACAGTAGTACAATGTCTGAAAAAAGTCTATTCTGCTTTTTGTATTTAATTATATGCTTTGTCAATAATGATTAATTATATGTGGGTTGAGTGTCAGGTTGTGCTGCAGTGAAATATATACTGTCTGTTTTATTTTACTGTAGAGGAAACCTAGTAAAGGCCACATGGATTCCAAGTGAGCAGATTGTGGAGCTTCAGTCTCCAGCTGTGAGTACTGTATCAATAAATGAAACAATCTTTCAATACACACACCTCTTATCGTATAAATCACTAGTCAACTAATTATACTGTGTCTTACAGCATTTGTTGTTTTTACATAGGGGAAGTTTTGGCAGACGATGGGCTTTTCTGCCAAAGGCAAGCAGTTCCTCCTCCCCGAAGAGGCTCTCTACCTGATGGAGTGTGTGAGTAGCAGTTCAAACCTGTTCCCCAGGGTGTGGTTTACACATCATTCGTTGTGTTATTCAGTAATATTTAAATAGCACATGTGATCTATAAAATACTGATTGATGACCTCTGTGAGTGGCTGTGTGAACAGGGAAACGTGCAGGTGTTTTACCGGGACCTGCCGCTGTCCATCCAGGACGGGTACGAGAAGTTTCTGTCCTCGAGCACAGTGAGCCTCCAGCAATATCAGGTACAAGTAAATGTCCCCACAGATATTCTTAAGGACGACTGCACTGCCATACTGGTCTAATGACTCTTTTAATCACAAAGGTGTTCGGGCATTTGAAGAGGCTTGGCTATGTGGTGCACAGGTTCCACCCCAGGTAACACAATCTCAACGGCCCATTCAGATAGGATTAGAAAATACAGTCAGGCTTTGAAATATAAGATAATAGGTCGGTTAGCCTATCACTTTTCTGAAAGAAGTGTATTCCATTAATCAATCCAATATCTATACCCATATTTAATTCCATTTTAGATATTTCACACTTCACACTTCATTATGTAGTGTGTAGAGAGACGAATCCTGTCAAAATGGATGTTTAATAGGGGTGGAACGGTACACTGAAGTCACGGTTCGGTTCATACCTCGGTTCAGACATCACGGTTCGGTTCAGTACAATGGAGGGAAAAGAATAACAAAAATGCAGAAGGCTAGAATCAGCTAGTAGTGTGATATGGGAGACAAGCGCTGCTCTCATATGTGAATGCACAGAGCAGGGGTGTTAAAAGAGCAGCTTCGGTTACACAGCAGTTGGCGAATTGTGGCGTTAGCTTCACACACTAACAGCGGAGCTAGCAGCAAACAGTGAAGCTAATGGCGGAACTAACAGCGAAGCAAACAGCGAAGCAAATGGGCCTGGAAGCCATTTGTGGTCGAGGCAAGAAGGGATACAGCTACAGTACATCCGTGTTTGGTTGTATATGGAAGGGACTAGTTTGCTTCATGTGGACTCACTGGACTGACTCGACATGTAAGCGGAGCTTCAGAGCTAAGGCGGGGCTACAGATTAGGTGTCCCTAAGAAACGCGTATGTAACAGTAGTTCCACATTACATTAATTAATTTGCACGCAAGGTTTATTTATTTTTATACCGTGTATTCTCCGTGTAAATTCATGTACCGAACCGAGACGGCCGTACCGTTTCGGTTCAATACAAATACATGTACCATTCCACCCCTAATGTTTAACGAGTCTATTTTTCGCGCATAACGTGGCTGTGTGTGTGTTTGGCTTCTTACAGTTCGGAGCCATCGTCCTATGCGAGGCAACTGAACCTGCCTCAGTGTCGTGACAGAGCAGGAAGACAACTGAAGAGGAAGCGCAGCGCCAGTCCAACATCCAGGTAAACACATGCCCTGTACTAGGCCTGTGCCGATCGAATGGTATATTATACCGGCAGGTCCGCCCGCTCACCCTGTTGATCAGCAAGAAAGGAATTTTGAATTGAAATAAATGAAACCAGTTTGCCATCTCTTTTTCAT
This sequence comes from Sander lucioperca, assembly GCF_008315115.2. Taxonomy (NCBI): domain Eukaryota; kingdom Metazoa; phylum Chordata; class Actinopteri; order Perciformes; family Percidae; genus Sander; species Sander lucioperca. The sequence continues at coordinate 21,554,187 of NC_050193.1, forward strand.
GGATCTGACAGTTGATGGGCAATGCTTATTTCGGACAGTTCCCCAGCTGCCAGCATGCATCCACACATTTATGCATTTACACACACACACACACACACACACACACACACACACACACACACACGCACACGCAGGTTTGTGGCACTATCTTTGTGGGGACCCGTCATAGACATAATGCATTACCCTAACGTTGACCATCACAACTAAATGCCTAACCTTAAGCCTTACCCTAACCATAACCTAATTATATCCCTAATCCTACAACCAAGTCTTAACCCTCAAACAGCCCCTTTAAACTTGTGGGGTCCAGCATTCTGGCCCCACAAGGCTGTCGGGACCCCACAAGTATACTGGACTCCCGGTTTTTGGACCCCACGAATATAGTTAAACAAGCACACACACACACACACACACACACACACACACACACACACACACACACACACACACACACCCCTACCTGACCTCCATGCCAAATTACAGCATCCTAGGGAGAAAAAAGGTTGGGACATTTTTGTAGACCGACCAACCAACAGAGCGAGCTGCCGGTTACTTTTTAATTGTGTAACTAAAAGTAAAGTGTCAAAAATAGTGAAATCTCTGTTCCCAGGGTCCAAGGTGATCTCCAAAGATATTGAATTGTTGGTCAAGTCATTGATTACTCCACAGCAATGACCTATTGTAAAGTGTAATAAACGACTTGACATGTGAGACTGTCCTTCATTAGTCAGCGCAGTGGTTCTTTATGTAAATTGAGAAAGTTACACAATGTTTGCTCTTGCTGTAGTAACACTGAAGCACAAGAAGAATCCACAACTGACAGACTGGAGGAGGGTAAACACGGCTACAAAGGTGAGGAGGAGGAAAAACGTCCTGAGTCACACCTGACGATGTCTCCAGAGACTTCAAGCACCCAGACTGCCACTGCGAGTTCAGCACACAAAGGCGGGGGCAGGACCTGGTGGATGACGGATGTTCTCAGGGACCGACCAGATCAGCGGCCTGCTTCTAGGACCTCACGCTGGGACTTCAGCTCCATCCCTTTCCCAGACCTGGGATCCCAGAAGTGCCTCTCCAGCTGCCTGGCCTCCCCAGACCCCTCTCTGCTCCCTGGGTCTTTGGCTGTGGGAGTCTGTGACATTGCCCTCTGGACCCGAAAAATAAACCTGAGGGAGGTGAAGATGTCCTCAAAAGAGCAGAAGAGGGAAGAGGACAAGCGGAGGCGGCGGTGGGACGTCAACAAAGACAGAGAGGTTTGTAGCAACTTAACATCAAAATGCAACTGAAAAATGGTTCCACACAAATTCTGTGGTAAACATGAGCTGGGAAATCATAGCTTATTTTCAAGTGATATATAAAAATGGGATTATGGGGGATCACATTGTAAATTCCTTTTTAAGGTTCAGCAGTGCACAAACTGGGCGGAGTATAGGAAGCTCCTGGCGAGGCGGCAGGGGAAGCGTAAAGGCCGACCAGAACACCTGTGGGACAGGGAAGTCACTCCTTTACATGACCCAAGACAACCAATCCCCACTGGTGAGATCACGTGAACCTAGTCTGTAAAGTTCACTTAATATAGTTTCTGGATTTTATTCTACATCGATTAGTTGTGTCTGATTCAATTTTGCTTTTTCTTCAAGGGGAGCTGCTGGATAAAATCAGTGTGATCGAATCCACACATTTGCTCGAGGGGGCGTCCAGGTATCAGTTGTTTCTTTTTTCCTGTTTTTACACTGAAAATTGGTCAAAAGTGGAAATGATTTGCCTTATCTGATGCCAGTTCAATCAGGAGAGGCTGATTTCTAGTTGTATGTAGCCCCTGTGCAATTGGCCTACAACTGTTGTTGTGAGCATTAATACTTGTGCACTGGTGTCTGCGTCACTATGCAGTTAGACCACCAAAAGTTGGCGGTAGGGTTTAAATACTACTGTGTAAAGTTTCTTTTTGATGTTCACACAATGGCGACTTCAACTGAGCGGCTCGTGTTGGAGTTGGAGCTAATAAACAACAATTACTTTAACTGAGATTGCTGCAATGCCACAAGAGAGAAGGTGTAGAGGAGTTGTTGTGTCCAGCCACCGAGACACATGGACGAGGAAACCAAGCCGACCACTTACAGTTGTTAGGGACTGCTGTGTTGCTCCGACGTGTAGTTATGTTTCTCAGGAGGTACACGTCAGGCTACGACATAGGGTACGCATCTACACCGTATCTATGGCATAGATTCAATGCTGACGAATAAACTGGCCTTAAGTTGGCTTTTAGACAAAAAAAAGCCCTATGTTAAAAAAAAAAATGCAAAGGGGCTGCGTTTGTGTTGCTTCAGGTTGCGGTGAGACAGTGAAATATTGTTTAGCAACATTTTCAAAAATGAGAGAAGCGCATACAAATGACAGGAGTTAATGACGTGCCTTATTCGTGACGTGACTTAATGTGAACGGAGCTCGTCTTACTGCTATCACAACTAATGATCGTTGATTTACAAACACACGTGGACTCTGAGACAAAGGAGGCTCTGGTGTTTGTCACCACCTCATTGTACAGTGAGGTTGATGTTATGGTACTATATGGAGAGTGAATCATTCAGGGAATAACCTTGTGCTTTGTCCGCTCAGGTTAAAAGGCTCAGATGACTGGAGGATTTGTTTCAATGTTTACCAACCTGATTCAGTGGCGGACTTCAAGAAGAGCAACCCGGGGAAACCTTACTCCCGGATGTGTGTGTGCAGGTAAGCAATCGCACAAATTGAATGAGGGCATGTTTACTCAAGATTGGCTTACAGTAAACAACAGACATCTGACTGAAATTAAATAAATATCACAGTGGTTGCAGATGAATGGCGCTTTTGTCTCATCTTTATTTTTCAATTTTTTGATTAATCTTTGGTCAGAAAATACTAATAAAGATTCAGCACAACTTCCTAGATTGGAAGACCACATTTACCCGCGTCTCTCACAAAACTAAGATCATTTGTCTCCATTGTGTCTCAGTTTCGATGGCCCTGTGCCGGACCTGCGAGCCATCAAGCTGCTGAGCTTCCAGAGTGGAGACATCCCAGTGGTCTTTGCTGTAGTGGACCACGGAGACATCTCCTTCTACACCTTCAAAGACTTCCAGCTGCCCACTGATGTGTACCCCTGAGACCTGTAAAACATGTATCAACCCTGAACGCATCCAGGACTTTTATAATAATCTGCATCTGTCTGCTTGGCTGGACATACAAAAATAAAACAAAATACAACTAATCATTGATGTTACAGATGAAAAGAAAAGAATCCTGAAAATGATATTTGGTGTGTCTGGCCAGTGATTTATAATGCAAAGGGAGTGTAATTGTCAAAGCTTTAATCCCTCGGTCAAATCTGTGCGGATACTACCTCTAAGCAGATCTGAAATTGGACCTATTTTAATTCTAGCCATTCTTTATCAGTTTTCAGGCTTTGTTTACACTAATGGCAGTGCTGTCAGAGAGAGAAGGTATTTTCCCTATTCATTTCTGGGACCAACAGAACGTCGGAGTGACTTATGTGGACTGTTTAGTTGGTCTTTTTATTGTTTATTTTCTGCAACAACAACACGAAGATAGATTGAGTTCTTTATTCCTAGTGGGAAATAAATGTTTGCTACAACACTCAAATAGTCACGTAAACAAGATAAGATGGTACCAAAAACTGCAAACAGGCTGGCGCTACAGTGGTGCCATCTAAGGATAGTTGCTGTTGTTTTTGTGTGCATTTAAGAAATGAAGTAATTCAAAGCAAAAAATACAGTGTTAGTGATAGTGTATTTGTTTAATTTAAAGATACACTTCTGGATTCAGTTACAGTACTCAATACACATTCAATTTCAATTTTATTTTATTTATAGTATCAAATCATAAGAGTTATCTCAAGACACTTTACAGATAGAGTAGGTCTAGACCACATTCTATAATTTACAAAGATCCAACAATTCCAGTAATTTCCCCCAAGAGCAAGCATTTAGTGCGACGGTGGTGAGGAAAACTCCCTTTTAGGAAGAAACTTCGGACAGACCCAGGCTCTTGGTAGGCGGTGTCTGACGACGCCGGTTGGGGGTGTGATGAACAGTGGCAATAATAGTCACAATAAAGATAATGGAACTATGACTAGAAATAGTAGTCGTAGTAGTTTATGGCACTGCAGGGCGTTACAGGATGTAGCAGGATGCAGCAGGACACCACAGAGCATAGCAGGACGTCCAAGGAAACATGCTGGGCGAAAAAAAACATAACAACTCAGGGGAATAAGCTCCCCAGAGCTAAGTTAGTAACAAACATTTCTGGGACATGGATGCACACAAATGGAAAGAGGAGAGAGAAGCTCAGTGTGTCTAAGGAAGTCCCCCTTCTTATCAGTTGAGTTTTAAAACATCAACAGTGAGCTGGGAGGAAAATATTGGGATTGGGGATATTAGTCCTATAATAAAACAATAACGTGTATCTTTAAATTAAAGAATCGTTACAATTCACATTTTCTTGAGGGTAATTTAGGGACGTTCTTTGGGACAGGTTCAAAACATGGGAAACAACTGGTTTTCGTGCTTTTTAGGGGAAAAATGTTAAACTGCTTTTATTCTGAAGTTGTGTCTTAATGCACATACAATTTATCCAATGTATTCTATTTGAGAGGCTGTATTCAAATAGACACAGTCCAAGTTAACTTCTCTTGTTTGAAAATGGTAATTTAGCAAAATTGGAAAATATAACTCAAATTATTTAATTAATTCAGCTTCAGGTCCAGTTACCAACATTTTCTCAGTGGTGGAAGAAGTACTCCGACCTTTTACTTACTGTATGTTAAAATAAAAAATACCACAATGAACAGATATTCTGTTACAAGTTAAAGGTGCAGTAGGTAAGACTTCTAAAACTAACTTTCTGTCATATTTGCTGAAACTGACCCTATATTCAAGTAGAACTACATGAAGCAGGTAATTAAAAAAAAATCCACAGCTCCCTGTTCAGATGCACCAATCATGGCCAGAGGGGGTGTCTAACTGTGTGTCAATCACTGCTCATGCACACACATTCATTCTCCATTGTGGGGGGAGTGGCTTAGGAGACCATTTTGGGCTTTAGTAGAAAGGGGGGAGGGACTGAGAAGTTGTCGATGTTCACATTTTTTGGCTAAGTCCTGGATCTTCACAATCCTACCTACAGCACCTTTAAAGTACTGCAGTCAAAAACTTACTTAATAAAAGTACAAATGTATTGGTATCAAAATATACTTAAAGTACAAAAAGTAAAAGCACTCAAACGCAGAACGGCCCATTTCAGAATATTTATTATTGGATTACAATTATTGATGCATTAATGTGTTCATTACTTTAATGCAGCTGGTAAAGGTGGAGCTCATTTGAATTGCTGCTGAATAGCTTAATAATACATAATGTATTAGTTTATATGTTTTTCTATCAATAATCTGAATCTACAAAGTACCTAAAGTTATTGAACAAATCTAGTGAAGTAAAAAGTACAATATTTCTCTCTGAGATGTGATGGATAAGAAGTATAAAATGAAAAACTTAAGTAAAAAACTTCCACCACTGCTTTCTCTTAGACTTTCATTGACATCTTCATCAGCCAATAAGCTGATAAAGAACCAGTTAGTAAATGGGCCTTGAGTTAAGATTAATTTGTCAAACTACTATTCACAAGTTTAAGAGTGAACTTTGATATTCAAGTTAAAAAACATTTGCCACGATACTGAAAGTTCATTCTTCTGATGAAACGATCTCAAAAATAAGAAAGTTGGGATTCTGTTGTTCTTGTGTGAAACCAGCTTAAGGAAAATGTTTTCCATCTGTTGCAAACACAGGAGACTCTGGGTGGTATTTAACATGTTAACAATGTGCTGCTCAGATATTACTGTTCTATTCTTTTTACAGTATGTGCAGGTTATTTTTTTACATTTTATAATTAAAATAATCTGGAATCATTTCATTGTTTGTTTTTTTCTTGAACACAGGCATTGTTAGCATCGGGAACTGTTCTGTTTACACACTGGCACCCTTTCCACTGATGTTACACTGAGATCTCCTCATGTTGACTTTTTGCTTCAGCTGCAGGTCAACAATAGAAATGCACAGATGATTTGTGTTTTTGTTCCTTAACTCACAGAAACCAACAGACCACAGAAGCAAAGAGAAAATTTCTTTCACTCACAATTCAATTATTGAATCTACACTGCTGCATTGTTCTGCTGGCTATGCAGCACAGCGTTGCAGCTTAAAAGGGTTTGCTCAGATTGAGATGAAGACAAGCAGCCATGTCAGCTCTGAGGACTCTAGCTGTTCTTGCTTTAATAGGTGAGTTATTAAATGAAAATATTGGTTTTGATTGGATTCACTAATGTTGGAATGAAGATGTTTTCCTTGTCTATAAAGTTGTTTTTTTTTGTCTCCTTCCCAGCAGGTGTGTCCAGCAGTCAGACTTCAGACTGCTCATACATCGGCCTTCTGGAACACTTGAACCTGACAACAACAAATGATCTTCTAGCGATTGTGCGACCAGTGAAATACTGGAATAAGACCACCTTTGTTCAGATTGACATGTTGTTGTGTGGTATTTTACAAGTGGTAAGTGTATTTTAAGTGTATACATTGAGCTTTCAGAGTTCATCACTTTCATGAGCGTTTCTATTTTTTTAAGGGTCAGTTCACTCGAAACACAAATATGTTTTTTGCACTTATCCGTTGTGGTATCTATGTAAGTAAGAAAGTACCTTTACTCAAGGCCTGTGTTTTATTTAAGTATTTTGATTATATTGTACCTATTATTACATTTCAGAAGGAAGTATTGTACATTTTACTTTACTAAATTTATTTGAGTGCTAGTTAACATACACTCAGTTGACAGGTTACACCCAACTGAAACTATTGCAGTCTAACATTGTGTTGTACAGACAGGTGAATTTAGTTCACCTCCTTTATATCAATGAGGGTTCATTTCAACAGTACCACAAACTACATTCTCCAAAATGTGGGGTTTTAGTGAATCGATCCTTTCAAGTAAACATGCTGTTACTGTTGTAAATGCCCACAATTACTCACCACGGTGCTGCTGATTTTCTGCAGGATGAGAAGTCACAAACTTTCACGAGTCACATCTGGACCCGAATGGTAAGACATTAAGTAAATACAGACATAATCATGTTGAGATTAGGTGCATTTTCAAACCTCAGTGATCTGTTATCAACATCGTTTGGCTTCAGGCTTACAGTCATGGCTCTTTGCACTCATCAACATGTGTCAGGAAATGTTATAAACGCAGCTTTTTCTCTCCCCAGCATTGGATAAATGAATTCCTAACTTGGAATTCATCCGACTTTTGTGGGATTAACATGCTGACCATCCCTAGATCCATGCTTTGGATCCCAGATATGCATATCCAAGAGGAGTATGGCATTTTGATTTTTGTTTTATTTCTTTTATTATTTTTTAGGGCTTTTATGGCCTTGAATTGATAGAACCGCTTGAAAACAGGAAATGGAAGAGAGAGGGGCGACAACATGCAGCTAAGGGCCGTGGGTCAAATTTGAGCGCACACTCTACTGGGTGAACCCTAACCTAACCTAACCCTTTTTTGTGCATCATTTTCTGTGTAGAACAGATGTTCTGCTGAGAAAAAATTAAAAATAAAATAAAAATGTGTTTCATACTATAACTCTACTACTCTACTAGTAAAATGAATGTGTATTTGTATGTACAGGAGAAAGAAAACACCGACATTTGTACAGCGTTGGATTCTGAATTATGAACCTGGTGATAGCTGCTGTGACTTGTTTAGATCTCTATATTGATAAAACCTCTGTCAATTTTTGAAGAAGAAAACCTACTTTACTTTTTCAGTACCTCTGATGCTGGGAGCATTCAAGAAAGTCCATTTGTCAGTTTGTCTCCCAGTGGCATGGTGTTGGCAAACACACGTCAGCTGCTGACCTCCACCTGTCAGATGAATCTCACCCTGTTCCCCTTTGATATGCAACATTGCAATATCACATTTTCATCCATGAACTCACAAGGTAAAGCACACCAGATGAACTGCACTTGATATATCAACTGCTTTGGAACATATTTTATGTAATTATTATTGAATGCTTATTTTCTCCACTCAGCGAATACTATAACACTGGGAACAGTCTACAATGACACGGTGCTTACTCAAATCTCAGAGCAGATCATGGTCACACAAGGAGAATGGCAACTCATTCACATGGACATTGTTTCTATGTCTTTTTACAAAGGTGTGGGAAACAAACTTATATACAGGGTAAGAAAATATGTGTAAGACATATCTGTGTGTGTGTGTGTGTGTGTGTGTGTTTGTGTTTGTTTGTCTCTAATTTATATTCAAATGAATTGTTTGTTTTTTCAGGTTACACTCTGCAGGAAGCCAATGCTTTATGTTATCAATTTAATCGTGCCACTGTTGTATTTTCTGGTCCTGGATTTGGCCACCTTCTTTATCAGTGAGGCCAGAGGTGAAAAGCTGAGCTTCAAAGTGACTGTCCTCCTGTCCATCTCCGTCCTACTGCTGATTCTTAAAGACATGTTGCCCTCTACTGAAGACAGGCTGCCGATGATAGGTAAGATGCCGCGCAGACCTCAGGCCACAGATTTAACTTTTCAGCATCTGCTTTACTGGTGTCAACAACATTGCGCTGACCATAGTCTATGGCTGAATCTCTAGCCCTTAAATGGCTTCCTCGACTCCTCCACTTGCCTCCCTTCCTCGCGTCTTAGTCCCTCCCACCGAGGAGGCACGGGAGAGTTGCGAGGTAATCATGGGAGGAGAGAGGCAACGAGCAAATGTGTTTTATAGGGATGAGATGTACTTTCCTCTGAAGCGTTACATGAATTGGTCAGCTGTATGGGCAGAGTTGGCATGGGCTTTCAGCTGCATGGCTTCCAGGAAGGCTGCTCTCGTGTATCTTTGCTCATGGCTCCTCGGGGATCCCTCCTCGATGCTTGGTCCTCGGGGCAGAAATAAGAGCTTTGAGACGGCCTTCACGGAGGAGGGACAGAACAAGTTCCGGTTCAGCTGAGGACCGAGGAGTTGAGGTGCTATCAAATGAGGGTTATGAGATGCAGCCCCTATCGACGATGTTTCATTTCCGGATTGTTCAGTTGCCGCCGGAAATTCCCCCCAATGTCCCACTTTTCAGCCGTATGTCAGTCACCTTCCGCATTCTTTGATTTGGCATTCTAAACTCTGGTAGATTTATGAGGACTATGGTTAACTGCTCTTAATCTGTCCAATCTGAGTTTTCTGTTGCACGACTAAAACAACTTTTGAACGTACACATGTTCCACCAAAACAAGTTCCTTCCCGAGATTATTTTGCAGCAGCACCATTCCTCCGTCCGGGGCTTAGCGCCTCCCATGCCAATTGTGATTGGTTTAAAGAAATGCCAATAAACCAGAGCACATTTTTCTCCCATCCCAGGATGTTGTGTGGACTAGCCAGACCTACTGGCAAGACTACACTGACCGCAAATGTCTCTGCACCTTTTTCTAGCCAGGTACTGTGTTACGATCTTCGCCATGGTGGGGCTGAGCATTCTGGAGACCATGCTGGTGAGCTTCCTAATTGATCTCAACGGTTGCTGTGGTAACAAGGCTCAAAGCTCCGTTAATGCCCAAGTGGATATTCAGCTGGAAGCCGACAATCACAAAGGTACACTTTCTGCCAACTAAAGACAGAAATGTTTTTTTGTTATTTGTGTAAGATATTTTGTTGTCAGATTGAAAGTTTTCTACTAAACCCCTTTTTGATCAAACAAACCAAATTTATCAAACATGACATAATGTGTAAATACTAGCAGACACATTCACACACACAATAACACAAACAAACTTAGCGTTCGAGGGAGTGCAAGACCCACAACTCCAGTTTTCTGCGAGGTAAAATTATTGTTTTGCTATATTTAAAATATTTTTACCGGCTCTACCCTGCCGTCAGACAGCACTTTAAGGCGGGGAACTGAAGCCCTTATTTTGCTAGTTGGCATTTCTATTTGAAAATCCCGGAAAACAATGCAGATGGAGTGGGCCTTTCATTTAAAATTAGGGTTCCTTGATTTTTAGGCAACTTGGACGTCACATCTGACATAATATCATGAGTGACCCCTTTTACATTGTCACATTGTTTTTACATTGTTATTTCATACATTGGTATTATGCAAATATTGATTATAGCCACTTTAAGCAGTTCACATCCCAACTTTGCATTTTCCTATTTAGCATGCTGAATTGTCTTTCTCCTTCCCCACACAGAGCCTGGTGGAGCTGAAGAGACCCCAGAGAAAAGTTCCTTTCCTCTGGATCAGCCCGATGATCGCGACTTGCTGAAACTAATCCTGGAGGAAGTGAAGGCCGCTCGACAGGAAGCTGAAGGACAAGACAAAACCAAGATAAAGCCTGGACACTACAGAAGACTGGCCCAAATCATAGACTCTGTTTTCTTCACCCTCTATTTGGTAGCTGTTGCAGTTTTTTTGAGACACATGTATTCAGTGTGGGTTTCACAATATATTAATAGTAATTAGATCAGTTGTTCTCAAGCTTTTTTCAATAATGTACCCCCTTTGAACAGTTTTTTTAAGTCATGTACCCCCTAACCAGCATGAATAATTTTTGGTAGAAAAAAAAAGTCTATATAAAGAGGAACAATACAGCAATGTTATCGATAGATTTACTAAACAACAGCCTTGTACCTGGAAAACATTTAAATGCTGATCAAAAAAGGCGACAAAAACTTTAAAAAAAAAACCCGACAAAACCTTGGAAAAAGACGGTAGAAAGAAGGAAGTAAGGCAAGAATAGGTCGAAAATAGTAATAAAAACTTCGAAAAAAAACACAGTAGAAAGAAGGAAGGCATAGGGCGACAAAAGTGGCAAAAAATTCAAATAAGAGACAAATTAAAAAAAAGTGAGAAAAACTTTGAAAAAAGCGACAAACATGGAGAAAAAAAAGACGTAGAAGTAACTACAGCCTTGTAACTGAAAAACATTTTGCAATGTCACTTTCCCCCTGCAGTCCTCCAAAGTACCCCTAGGGGTACATGTACCCCCATTTGAGAAACACTGAATTAGATATGTGTATACTATGCCAGTGCATGCTCTTAAATGAGATTACAATGGGATTATTAACTATTGTAACTATATATATATATTACTGTTTCTAACCCCTAAATGTTTCTTCTACATTTTCTGTCCTTTATTTATTCTTATAATTATTTTTTAAAGTGCAGAACAGATCTCACTGATCTTTTCAGACATGAGCTCACAACCTGCAACAAGAAGATTATGAAATTGATTGTATATACAGCATGTTATTAAATGTTTCAATTATATGATGTGTTGGATTAAAATAAAGTTGATTCTTCTTTATATTGGCGTTTTTTTTATATATATATATTTGTATACGTGACACAAAATAAAAGTACAGGAGGGTAATTGGCATTTTTGCTGCTGAAGATATAAAATGGAATGGAAAATACTTAAGTACAAGTACCTCAATTTTATACTTAACAGTACTTAAGTAAATGTAGGCTAATTAGTTACATTCCACCACTGCTCAGAGTGCAGACAGGAATGCATGTCATATGACATGTACATGTGTCATATGACTAGACATATTAGTTAAACAAAACATGCTCCCACAGTCGGATGTGATTGGACCTCGTGATTTGTTTTTACCGCACAGACTACCGACCGAGCAAACCAACTAACAGGTGCATGAAGCTATCTTTGGCTAAACATAAGACAATACCATTTAGCCTTCATAATAAAAGCTTTCTCATATCAACCTTTAAAGTTAGACAGAGAAGGTTTTACTTTGAAAGCTACTACAGGAAGTGTGAGTTTATTTTAGAGGGAGGTCAGCTGACAGCTGGTTGTTTAGTTTACTGCTTCACTTAGCTAGAGCCGTGCTAGCCCAGTGGGAGGTGTTTTTCTCCAAACATTTGGTTCACACTGACTTCCCTCTAACTATCTTACAAGGAAAACAGCTCATGTTAGCTAGGTGGCAAAGTTCTGCGTTTTTTTCAACTAGCTAGTGAGCCACATGACAGCTTGGAGCATCCTGTTAGCCTAGCAGCTACATTTGCAAAATACACTGGGAAGAAGTAAGGTGAGAAGTGTTTCCTTTTGTTTTCAATAATGACTTTCATTAATGACATGCATTCTGTAGTCCATAAATAAATAAAACACTGTCCTGAATCAAATGAAAATAATAGCTGTTTTCTAAGTTGCCTCCACACTCTCTGTCACCGAACTACACAGTAGTGGTCGGTAGACTTTTGGTAAAAGACGATTTGCAATGAAAATATGTGGTGCTATGTGAATCATGTGCATGCCGAATTGAAAAGTGGTCCTTAAAGATTAAGACATATCTTGAATGATGTCTAGTATAAGCGCATTTCTTTTGTCAACGGTAATAAAAATACTAAATTGCAAGATATGTGACTGGAGTTCTTTTTCAATGCAAGAGAAAACAGATCAACCACTTTTTAAAATCTGTTTTCTTACATTCCCAATATTTATTCTTACATTATAGACCTTGAACAACAGGTTTTTAGCAATACTTAATTTTGATGCCAGTAAAGTAAAGTTGAATAAGAAATGAAAGTGATCGAACTGGCTATCACTGTTGTTGTTGTTGTTGTAGTAGTAGTAACAACTGTTGTTTTTTCCTTTTAGGTGAGGACCTGTGTCATCAATCATGGCAGGTGGAATTACAGAGAGCGGGGAACCCTACTCCCCATTTGTGAGTATCATGCAGGATGCTGTGGTTAATTCTTGTTTTATTATTATTTAAGCACAGGCATGCATTTAATTGTAAAGGGAGAGCTCTGAACAAACTGTGAGTTGTCAATAAATGACATATTTCGGTGGCTAGGAGCTGCAGTGGATACATTTTGAATGCAAAGTCCTCATGATTGCAGCAGTTAAAATGTTATATCACAGTTTACACTTAGAGCTCTGAGGTAAAGAAGTTGTAGTATTCTTCTCTGATTACTTGCAGGTACTTTAACCATTACCTTGTGTTTTCGAGCTACTGATTTCCACTGCTCATTATGTTTTAAACACTTAGTAAACATTTTTCAAGTGAAACTTTCTTTGGGTAATCAAATGAGTAATGTCTTTTTGAGAAGGGATGGTGCATATGAGACTTGTGCAGTGAAGAATAAAGAGGAAGTTAGATTGCTTACACATCCTTCTTTTTACATAGCAGGCGTGTTTATGGTCTGAACTCAGTTTTGACAACTCATTTGATTCACACACTGCAAACGTCAGCATGACGTTTCCACAAAGATTAAGTTCTGCTGGTTAAAGCTTTGAATCGTTGAAGCACTCTGCTTCCAGATAGGAGGTAGTGCTATCTAAGTAGCCCAGTTGTCATTCTTGACAAGGGCTGAATAATTCAGCAAGTAGTCTGATCTTTATCAACCTGAGGAACACCTAATACTGTAGTGCTTGAGATTTAGCATTTAAAGTGCTTATGTTATGCTCATTTTCAGGTTCATAATTGTATTTAGAGGTTATATCAAAATAGGTTTACATGGTTTAATGTTCAGAAAACACCATATTTTTGCTGTACTGCACATTGCTGCAGCTCCTCTTTTCACCCTGTGTATTGAGCTCTCTGTTTTAGCTACAAAGTGAGACATCTCACTTCTGTTCCATCTTTGTTGGGAGTCGCACATGCGCAGTAGCTAGGTAAGGACTACTAGCCAGTCAGAAGCAGAGTATGAGGGAGTGCCACGCTAGCAGCTTGGCGAACATTATAACGTTGGTTACAAAGTGACACACGTTTGTCACAGTAAAGGCTGGACACAATAGAGCTGTCTGGAGCAGTTTGTGAACAGTGTTTTCTGTTGGAGATGGTAAGTCCCTTTGGGGTGGACTTTGGGCTTTTTTTACTTTGTAAACCTATAACATGCACAAAAAAGATATATATACACACAAGAAAGGAAAGGGGAAAAGCCCAAAAGTATAAGATGAGCACTTTAAGCAAGTATAATACAGCAGAAAATGAAATGATTGCTGAATGTCAGCAGCCATATTATACTTGAAGATGTCTTATGCCTCTCATCCTGCTCATGTCTTCTCCAGGTGGGGCTGGTGTATATGTTCAATCTGATTGTGGGAACAGGAGCTTTGACGATGCCCAAAGCCTTCGCTACAGCCGGTTGGGTGGTTAGTTTATCACTCATCGCCTTTTTAGGATTTATGAGGTAAGTTTTGTTCTACCCGACCTCCTTACCATTTCCCACATGCATAACCTGTCGTTCTGTCCCGCATGCAACAACAGAGACAACGGAAACAAACCAACTGCCTTCTTTTCTAGTTTATATTCAGATTCAGTATAAACGTTTTAGGTTCTAGAAGAATGGGGAAAGTCTCCAGTCACCTCTCAATCAGCTGTGCAAAAATTCAAAAATGTTGAATTGTCTATTTTACAAATAAGTTGTGGTTGACGGTGATAGCATGTGGCCAAGAGTCGCTCATCAGGATCGGGGAAATCAACTTGCCAGTCTCCTGCCGACTCTGCGAGCATGGGCTAGCTAGCCAGCTAGCTGATGAAGTAAACAGAGGAAAAGGTGGAAAAGATGAGCTCAAGCTAGCAAGACCATCTCTGCAGCCATCTTATGACAATGAGATTTAACGCTTATCAGGATAGGAAAAATCAACTCACCAGTCTCCTGCTGACTGCTAGCCTGGCTGGTCCACGTTTTGAAATGTAAACATGAGCTTAAACACAGAGGAGAGGAGAAGTGCAGAAGATGAGCTCAAGCTAACGACCATATCTGCGGCCATCTCATGACAATGAGTTGCTTATCATGATAGGGAAATCTACTCACCAGTCTCCTGCTGACTCTGCTGACCTAGCCGGTCAAAGTTTCTAAATGTTAACACAGAGAAAAGGGGAAGATGGCTATCACCAGCTATGACCTATGGCTACAATAGACCATCTCTGCGTCCATCTCTACATCAGAGGGGACACAGAGGAATTAAACACAGTCGGTGAGCTTCTCTGCTGGGCATTCTGCCGGCCAGTGTGCAGGTGCTGGACAGTGAGCTGGTCTCCATTGGTTTCCAGCGGGATGTCGGGAGCTGTGGTGTCCTTTTGCCGAGACTTGGCAGAAACCTGGAGTGCCGGTGCCGTCAAACCGGGTGACTCTTTTTCTGTGCGCTGATCTGACGGACACATTCTGCTTCGGGATGAATCGTGCACAAGTTTAGGGAGCTGATGGGATAACCATTCACTGGAATTGTACCTCGTGCTATTTCATGCGACAAATAAAATCGATTGATTGAAAATGTGTTTGAACATCATGTTTGTTCCCTGCTAAGATAAAAGTGATTATTCAGAGGACTTTTAAGGGCCAGATTTTAATCATATCAAGATAGCAAAGTCAATCATGTTAGTGTTTTCCAGTGAAAAGTGTGTAGATTTTGTTTTACTTATTCATGCTGCATGATCTGGCCCTAAAGTAAGAAATGTTGCTCAAAATATGAATATGAAAACAAAATCAGTTTTAAAAGGTGAGGTCAAATAAAAGGCATTCAGTATGTGCTGTGTGTGTAGCCAGTTTCTCACTTGCAGCCAAATATGAATTGTGATAAAGTAAAACTTAGATGCCATTAAACATAATTGTAATAAAACCGATATAAAAAGGTTTACAATGATTCGTTCAATTATCGCAAAGTCAAAACGGGTGCATATAAAAAAAATGTTCAACATAAAACATGCTTATATGTGAAAATGTCTTGTCTCATGTCTTTCTATTTTCAGAATTTAAAGATGCCATAATCAATATTTTAATAATAACTGCTGCTCCTCTCAGCTTCACAGAGCTTTATAGTGAGTTTCGGCTCATTGTTTACTGTTCATGTTCACTCTCAGTGCTCATAGCGTTGTTGTAAGAGGAAAAGCCGTACACTGCCACTGTACTATACCTGCAGCAAACAGCAGACCAACACAGTTAGAGACTAGCTGGTGATCATAGCATTTAGTAGCTAAAGAGACAGATATTTCCCACAAGAAGAGGTAGTTGGGGTTCACAAATTGTAAACCAACAAATCAGTGATTGGGGGTTTAAATGAACTATATTTTTGACATTTACGTGAACGTGTTTTCACTTAAAGCAACAGGTAACCGTCAGCATTTTACAGAGAAGCTTTAATGGAGCCAACAAACAAACCACAGTTTCCAACATAGTGTTGCAATGGTCAAGGCCAGAAAAATGATGGAACAATTTCTACACTTCACAACCAGTCATATTTCATTTCTGTGTCATTAAAAGCTTCTTGTTAACCTGTTCTTTCCTCTCCCTTCACCAGCTACATGACCACCACGTTTGTGATCGAGGCGATGGCGGCGGCCAACGCTCAGCTGCGCTGGAAGAGAAGAGAGCGAGAAGAGGTGAGATAACAAACTTTTTTTTTTTTTCCTTCTTTGTTTTTTTAAATTTCATTAAAGGTCCCATGGCATGAAAATGTCACTTTATGAGGTTTTTCAACATTAATATGAGTTCCCCCAGCCTGCCTATGGTCCCCCAGTGGCTAGAAATGGCGATAGGTGTAAACTGAGCTCTGGGTATCCTGCTCTGCCTTTGAGAAAATGAAAGCTCAGATGGGCCGATCTGGAATCTCCTCCTTATGACGTCATAATGAGCAAGGTTACCTCCCCTTTCTCTGCTTTGCCCGCCCAGAGACTTTGGCCCGCCCATGAGAAAGAGAGAGACATCATGGCTTGCAAACGAGCAAAGTATGGCAGTTGGTCAAGGCCACACACCCTCCACCCTCCACCTTGCCCCCCCCCTCTCCATCTCAATAGCATTTAAAGCTACAGACACAGAAATGGCACTTCCTAAGTAAAGCTCATTGTGGGACTGGCTCTAGTGGCTGTAATTCTGCACCAAGGCTGAATTTTAGGAAAGAGACTTCAGATACAGTATTAGGGGACCACTAATATAAAAGCATCCAAAAAACAGCATGTCATAGGACCTTTAATAGGATGTTGGCCAGATAGATGCTTTTCTATTTGTTGTAAGGATGTGTCAGACAAACCAAATATAAGAAGTAAATGTTCCTCTCTGTCAGAGTCTGGGTAATAAGACATTAAGCCAAACATTATTTACACCCTGCAGGCAAAACAGTGGAACTAATGGTCGTATAAATGCAGCGCAGGGACATATCCATGCAGTCCTGAGCTCTGCTTAATGTGCCTACAGGTCTTGTTCTGACATGTTGAAGCATGGTTAGGCAGCTAATAACAGACCGGTGAAATAATCAGCGTCAAAATAAACACACATCCAAAATGGGACTGCAGTCAGGGAGAGTGATGGTCTAATTATACAGAAGCACACTGCAAGACACATTAATGAGAACTATCCTTTCTTCCTTTGGCTCACGGTGGATTAAGTTTGTTTAATTGATTCCTACAAATAGACTTTTGCAAATCCTGCTATGGTACAGATTTTTACACAGGCATGGATTTGTGTTGTTCTAGCATCATATTTTGTAGGTAAGTGCTGTTCATGTACTCCAGTAATTTTAAATTTGAGGTACTTGAGTCTTTTCTTTTCATGCCACTTTCTACTTCTACTACGTTACATTTCAGAGAGAAATATTGTACTCCACTACATTCATCTGACAGCTTTAGTTACTAGTTACTTTACACATTAAGATTTTTGCACCCAAAACACATGTAGTTTATACAATCTGATGTTTTATTATAAACTAATCTACCCAACAATATACACGCCTACCAGTCCAGCTGAAATGATTAGATCACAACACAGAACTGTTTGGATCGTTTCCAGTTTCTAAAATATGAGGATTTTTCTGCATTGAGTACTTTTACTTTTTAAAGGACAATTCCAGCGCAAAATTAACCTAGGGGTTAATAACATATGTGTACCGAGTGGAACGTTCTCTGGGACATGTTTTCATGCTAATCGAATATGTCTCTAGCTTTAAACAAGCTACAGCAAACGGGTGGTTAGCTGCTAACGCTAGCTTTCGGGGCAGATGGTAAATCGCTATTTTATACCACTAACAAGGCTCAGAATAGCACCACACTTCAACGGTAGTATAATGAGGGACCCTACATGTAAACCGAAGCATTGAGAACTTTGTAAGTGTATAGACAGTTTATTAAAAAGATAGTTTTGACAGTAGTGTTTATGCTTACATGTGGGCGCCATCTTGGAAAACAGTCATGAGCAGTCGAATGACGATTTACCATCTGCCCCGAAAGGTAGCGTTAGCAGCTAACCACCCGTTTGCGGTAGCTTGTTTAAAGCTAGAGACACATTTGATTAGCATGAAAACAGATCCCAGAGAACGGTCGACTCGGTACACATATGTTATTAACCCCTAGGTTCATTTTGCGCTGGAATTGTCCTTTAAGTTTCTCTAATGATAATTACATACTTTTACTTAAGTAACATTTCCAATGCAGGACTTTTACTTGTATTTTTACAGTGTGGTATTAGTACTTTTACTTAAGTAAAGGATCTGAATGCTTCTTCCACCACTGCATAACAGAATGACGTGCAGGGGAATAACACAGACAAAGTGGCAGTGGTTTATCTGGGTCTCTTGTTTAGGGCTGCTATGGCTGCAGGCACCAGGCTTTTGCCAAAGCGAGCTCACTTGCACCTCAGTGTCCTGTACCTGCGTCCGGAGGGCAGTATGGTGCCGAGTGGGTGTGTGTTGTCCTGTGCTATTGTGGTTGCGATGCGTGTGATGGCCTTAAAATTGAGATCTGAGAGTGTGGGAGTGGGGAGAGTGATTCATTTGGCAGCGATGTTGGTTACACATATGAGTTTGGCCCGGTTTGTGTCAGAAAGCATGTTGGGGAGAGACAGGACATACTGTAGACTTCTTTGACTGTAACACTAAAAGGATGTATTTCACGTGATCAGGCCATATTAATTATAGTCGTGGCTGTATGTCACAATGTTAATGAAAGAACACAGTCACTGTGGTTCCCCACAGTGACTGTGTTCTATCATTAACATTGCGACATACAGCCACGAAATACTCTTTATTATATCATTATTATAACTGAAGTGAGGCTCACATCTCATATTAGGCATTACAAAAACAGTTTGCTTAAACATCCCATTTTTAAGCTCACGGTATCTCTGTAGCACCAAAGCTGAGTGACCTCTCTCATCCCTGATGTCTTCCTTATTTAAACTGAAGTTTATTACCACAAGGGTGTCTCTTCTTTCACACTTGAGCTTCTCTGGAGAGAAACAATGACTGTTTTCATTCGTAGCCCAGTAAAACTTACTAGACAATAAAATATTTCATGTTTGAAGCCTGCAAAGACATTCCCCTTTTTAATAGGAAGCTGTATTTTTTATTTATCGTCCAATCGTAGCACAAGTGAAATGTGTCTCTAGCCACCCGTCTATAAGAAACCCAATTTGGATGTAAGTAAAGGACTGTACACGATTACCAAGGGAGACAACCAAGTTTTCAATCATTTTTACTTTGACTTGGAAAAAGACTTAAAATGGTGCGGCCTTTGCTTTTTGTTTCTCCCCCGGTACAGAATTCATCTTGCTTGATGCTTGTGGGTTTCCAGTTGAGGAGTTATGAGCCAGAGTACAATAGCCCGGCTCTAACTGAGCCCCAAACACTCACCTTGATTCATGGCTCCTGTACTCCTCTCAGCCTTTTTTCCTCCCACGTAATGGAAAAGAAAGGAGGGATGAAACTGGAAACCTTTACCGCTGAATGCTTTTCATTTCTCTCTGCTTAAGCGAAGCATATTAACGAATAAAGCGATGCATCATCATGTGTGTTTTCCAAGAAAGCCTCACATACAGTATAAGGTGGAACCTAGACACCGTGAGTTATATAATAGTCCTTCTGTCTGCATTACCTGCTGGAGAAAAAAGTCATCAGTTCATATGGAAAACTAAAGAAAAAGATAAAGCACAGTATCAAACTTGGCCTTGTGATGTGAACAGACTCTTTATAGGACATCCATAAATGTGTAGCTTAAAATATCACCTTACTGAGTTGTGTTGCATCTAAGCCTGAGTGATGTTCTGATTAAATAGTTAATGTTTGGCACTGGCTGGGGATGTGACTGCCCTCTGCTGGGCTAAGTGGAGTGCTACTAGATCGTATTAATTCTCTCCCCAAATATTACAAATCCTTAAAGAAATAACAGCAGCACTTTTTTTTTATCTGTCATTTCCTAATAGTTTTGTAGGAAGTTTCTTAGAAAGAGCTGTTATTTGGGAATAATTACAGGCAAACTAGAGATGATATTTTAAAAAGTTATTAGAGTTTAGTTAGTTGTGTTCAGTTTAACAAACAGAAACCTTCAAGTTAAACCCATGTAAATGATTCGTCTAATATTATTTTTATTATTAGAAACTTTATCCTCTATATGAGAGCTGCAACTAACAATAATTTTAAATAAATCTGTTAAATTAAACTTTCTCGGTTTTGTCAGGAAATGGTGAAAAATGGCCATCACAATATATATATATATATATATATATATATATATATATATATATATATATATATATTTATATTTATATATAAATTTATTTTATATATATATATTTATTTATATATTATTTATATATATTTATATTTATATTTATAAATTTATATATATTTATATATATATATATTTAGTGGTCCCCTAATACTGTATCTGAAGTCTCTTTCCCGAAATTCAGCCTTGGTGCGGAATTACAGCTACTAGAGCCAGTCCGGGGGGGGTGGGGGGGGGTGTGGCCTTGACCAACTGCCATGCTTCGCTTGTTTGCAAGCCATGATGTCTCTCTCTTTCTCATGGGCGGGCCAAATTCTCTGGGCGGGCAGAGAAAGGGGAGGTAACCTTTCCCCTTATGACGTCATAAGGAGGAGATTCCAGATCGGCCCATCTGAGCTTTCATTTTCTCAAAGACAGAGCAGGATACCCAGGGCTCGGTTTACACCTATCACCATTTCTAGCCACTGGGGGACCATAGGCAGGCTGGAGGAACTCGTATTAATGTTGAAAAAACTCATAAAGTGACAGACACACACACACACAGACACACACACACACCAAGAGTGAAGTGTTTTACTCGCAGAGCATTCATAGACTAAATAAAACCCGGATTCAGATTATTTTAAATAATATGCAATTCGTCAGATAATTTTTTTAGATTTTAAAAATTAAAATATCATTCATTGAACTATGAAGCCTTTTCTACAAAATGAAAAAAATATATATATAATGATCATTTAAATTAATTAACTTTTCACGGGCCCCCTGGCAGAGGGCCACAGACCCCTGGGGGGGTCCACGGACCTTACTTTGAGAATCACTCTAGATTACACAAGCGACTAATTAAAACGAATAAATTGGTAGTGTAAAAATTGAAATCTTCTTCTTTCACCTGTAATTAGTACTGTCTTTTCCAGCAGCCTTCTGATCAAATTTCCATTAGCTATCATTTTCTTTCTCAGAAATGACAGTATAGTTAGTAAGACTTAAAACTTTTTTAATCAGATGGCCTTTTTCATTTCATAATTTAATTTTAA
Organism: Sander lucioperca; assembly: GCF_008315115.2. NCBI lineage: Eukaryota > Metazoa > Chordata > Actinopteri > Perciformes > Percidae > Sander > Sander lucioperca. The sequence goes on from NC_050193.1 coordinate 21,575,792, forward strand.
TTAATTTCTTTCAGCCAGTTCGAGACAATACGTGGTACGTTATGTGTACTAATATTGCCATTGCTCCGTCCTGGTTGCATCATGGGAAACTGCTCCGCTTTCTTTTCACATTCCCCTGCATGGAGTAGAGATTAGGATTCAGCCTGGTGTTTGACTGCGTTTTACAAAGTTATTTTGACTTTGTTCATGCCTTGAGGCAGCAATAAAGGAAGCGTCTGATCCGTAGCTGCACATTAATCTGTTATTGCGTTGGCTTGCTTATATTTGCTGTTTGTCACCGAGCCATTAGCTGCTGTCACTCCTCATCTCCTCTTCCTCCGTCGGACCCGGCAAGCGTGTCTTGCATTCATTCATGCTGACACTCCCAAAGTTGACTATCATCGATGGCTAACTGGCATTAATGCAGAGAATTTGTGAAATGATAACAAGCGATGTGCGGGTATGCTATCGGTGTGAATTGTGAAGTGCTCCATTCTGCAAAGTGTGTCCCAGCTGTTGCTTGTAATTTCCAGATGTTGTCTCCCCCCTGCGTCACATATACAGAGCAAATAAGCACCGTGTTAATCGCTTGTAAACTGACTGTTGTTTATGTCGAGAAATTAGGAAAACAGGCGTCTAAAACCGAGCTTCACACACTCATGTTGTCTCCACAGGTCCATGACAGCGACTCCACCTCCGAGTACTCGGATGATGATGTCATGGTGCGAGGACGGTCGGAGCCAGAAACCAAGCCTATCTTGTCTGTTCGTGAGTATCATAGGTTCATTTTAATGTTTATGGTACATAGTTTTTATTACAAACCATCTTAGACTGCACTGGACATAATACTGGTGCTGGTAAATCAATGTGTCTGAAGATCAGAAGATGGAGAAAGCAGTAAACTGCACTCTTAAAGGTTTACCTTTGCTGATGTTTTCTAGTCAAAATTAACTAGATTCCTTGAGGGTCATCCAAGTGTTTTTTTTTTTTATACTTTTTAAATATCTTACCAAGATAAGTTTCAAGTTATTTATTATAAAATGCGCAGCAATACAGAAGCAGTTGTAATTGTAGTTCTTCATTTTCTATATTATTCCTCTCTTCCTTAGGTGAGATTCCTTCTATAAGCCCATAGGGGTTTTCCTAATCTCACCTGCACAATCTTTATTTTTTTATTATTTAATTTCCTTGTTACTGTTGTCTTGATTTTATTTAGCAAAATGAACAAGTTAAAAAAAATTCAAAAAGTTGTCAATGAAAATCATAGGCTCCCTCCAACAATGCTCACTAAATATGTATTAAAAAAAGAAATTGCATGTAAAAAAATATAACTAGATTGTAAGATAGTGCATAAAATAGTGCAATTTAAAATGTACGGATAAAGTATAACAAATAGAATATGAAATAAACTAATACTCTCTTTATTCTTTGCCTGAACTAGGGCACTTTCGCATTGCGGCAAATCCTACTTCCATTTTAGAGCGGAAGTGCTATTACTTAGCTCAGTGTCGCTAGATTTGCTATCCTGTAGTTGCCCAAAAGCTGTTTTTAAACTCAAACAAAGAAGCTGTCATGAAGTTATGCATTTTAGGTGAGAAAGTAAGCCTTTTGATTCGATAGATGTCATCCGTTTGATAAAATAACACCTATTTGGGAATTTGCACCGACATTTTCGGAGCTGTGAGGAGCTACAGGCAGTGTGAGACCAGTTACACTCATTCAACTGTGTTTCTGTAATTGACACCCTGAAAATAATTCTTAGCTACTGCTCTATAGTTTACATTTGTACTAGTTTTTTTATTAAATGTGTGTTAAAATAAACACAATATTTTGATGGTCATCAAACTGTGATTTTAAGCTGTTCAAATGATCTTAAATATTGAGAAAATATATGCCAAGATAATAAAATGGTCAACTTTTTATTTTGTCATGTAAAATGGGAGTGCTGTTGCATTACTTTAGTTTAGCCACTAAATGAAATCAAACCATGGAGAACAACAAACTTGTAGTTTTTGAATCACTTTTTAACCTATTTTATGTTATATCTTTTATTATCAGAATATGATAAATAATGTATAATTATTATAATATGAAATGATCAGTCTGTAAAACTGTTAAACCAGAGTTTGGGGTCTCAGTAGGCCAGGAGTCATGTTGCACTGCTGCTTCTGGTACATCCAGCTCATGTGCTTTATTCTATTGAAGACTTCTATAGGCTAAGCATTGAATGTAAACACCGCTTAATTGTAATGTAGGATGTGATATACACTTTATATTTGTAGTGTTTCTAAATGTTCTGTGACAGTGAGTGTACGCCTTGCAATGCAAGACTTGGTTTCAGAGAAGAAAGTCCAATCAAATCACCAGGCTGCCCTTTGACATTTAGGTGCCTCCTGTGTGCATGCTATTTACTGCCGATGGCCTCCATGTTTTCACAGAGAGATCCGGAGGTCACGCCGATCAATTCGACATCTTGGAGCGGGTTGAGATGGGTCAAATGGCCTCCATGTTCTTCAACAAAGGTAATATTCCTCTGGCCTCGAGCTTCTACTCTCACGGCCCATTATTCAATTACCTGCAGACGCCGCCGTCATTAGCCACGTGTAACATTTATGGAGGCGCAGTGAAGGTTGTGTGGGATGATTCCGAATTAACTTTTTTTTACACCTTTCATGTCCGATCCTCACATTCACAAAGGAAGGCTGCTGGCTCTCTGATTGGATGTAATTATATATGGATAAATTGCCTTTGGTTGTAATTGTACCTGTTTGAGACTCCATCAAAGCAGTTAATCTCCCTAATGTGCATGTGGGAGAGAGGGGGGGGGTACAACCTGTACTCGTGGCAGAGATGTTAAGGCTGCCTGAATGATTTAGGCGCTAGTGAACCCTCCGTTAACTTGTGATGGCAAATTAAAAAGCAGAATCACAGTCACCTTTAAACTAGGGCTGCACAATATGTAGTTTTTTTATCGTCATCGCCATATCAACTTGCGCAATATACACATCGCAAAAGGCTGCAACATATCGCAATAGACACTCAGAGATTTTTTTTTGTGTTAGTTGAAAGAAAATATAAGCAGAAAATTGCACTTGAAAATTTAACATTCATTCTTTTTTTTAGTGATTTTCTTTCATTTGTTTTAAATTCAGCAAGCAATTTGTTGTATTTTAGCAGAATACTGAAAGCAGCAGAAATGCAGAACCGAGTACACTTTAATATCTGTTCATTTATCGCAAGTAATATTGTTACTGCGATATTCAACAACGGTATCTCATATCTCATATTTTCGCGGCTTTACATTCCTCATTCATTTCAGTACATTGTCCTGGTCGTGTCTGCATGCAGCACCCCCTTCTCCTCATCCCCTCCCTCCCCTTGTCTGTGTGCGTTCTCTGTTTAAATACATGCGAGTGACTCAACAGTCTGTGGCGTCCCTGTTGTCGCAGGGATAAAGCAACAACAAAAGGTCAAAGCTCTGACAGCATCATCTGTGCCGACACTTTCCGTCCCTTCAGCGTTTCAACACTAGGTGGAGCACTCGGCACGCACGCACACACACTGTCTCACACACACACACATGCACTCGGCTCGTGTTCACACCCACACGTGTGAACGCACTCATGCGTGCCCGTCATGCAGCTCACGCTGTTAAAGCTGCAGTGTGCTGCCATCCATCCAGCCTCTTGTCACTCCGCTCAACTGTCCTGCTCGTCAAAGGTGAAGTGCTAAAAAAAAAAATACATCTTTGCTGATGACCTTTCCCACCATGAAACAGGCTGTGTGCAGGTGAGGCACGTGGAGGTATCGATCCGTAGTAAGGAAATTAGTTTTCTCTCTCTCTCTCTCTCTCTCTCTCTCTCTCTCTCTCTCTCTCTCTCTCTCTCTCTCCATACTATGGGAGAGCTGCCCAGTGACTCTAATCAGAAATGAATTAGATGGGCACGAGTCCCAGCACATGCTGTACGAGGGGGAAACGCAGCTCTTTTGTCCATTCTGACAGCACCGACCTGCTCACTTTCTAACTGATATACTCATTTTTCATGCCCGTGTGAGAGCTTCCATTTTTTGCACAAATGAAAACAATTACCAAGTCCAGCAAGTTGTCATTTACATTCTTAGATATTGTCTCAAATGTTAAATGTTGCCTTAGCACAAACAAACCATTTAAGAACGTTGACCTTTTTAACAAAGTTGAAAATTTGATAAAAAAATCTGCAGCTATCTGCTCAAAGAACAAAAACAAACAACAAAAATCTGCTAGACATGCGATGCCAACTTGTAGTACTTTCAGGCCAGTTTTTTGATACTCTGCTGTGGATGTAGGCTCAGATTATGCTCGATCAGAACTAGTTTGTACGTACTTGTTGTCTGATCATATTGGAAATCCAAAGTGTTTATATCTGTTCTGAACAGCCACGCTGTAGGAGGAGTGGAAAGCCGTCTGTCTTAGAGAGAGGTGGAGACGCGATATTGTTTAAATATGGTGATATTTAAACAATATAATTCTTAATTGTGCCTGCTTTGGGTGGTCTAGGTCTCTGTCTGGAGTGTGTCCTGGGATACCTTCTGTTATGATTTGACATTGACACTATAAATAAAATTGAATTGAGTTAATCAGTTTGAGTTTATGTTTTACTCGTTTGTATCTGAAATGATACTTAGTATTCTATGTTAATAAATTCAATATATTTTTTTATTTATAGTTTGTCAGAAAATGCGAGCAATTTTAATTTCAACCTGTGCTCTGGATACGTGATGCGCATTTTTCAAGATTTTACAGAGCAGACAATTAAAGGATTAATCAAGATAATCAGCAGATTAATTGATAATGGAAATAATTGTTAGTTTGCAGCCCTATAGATTCTTTATTTAGGCACTGCCTCTTGGTCAGTGTGCATTCAGACTTTATAGATTTGCATTTAAAATAATCTCTTAAATTAAAGAAGAAGCACATTAGAAGCTATTTATGTACATCTAGGATGTTTACAATTACAGCAAAGTGCCTGAAAATCTAAATCTCAGTCCTCTTCCGAGGGGAATGGCTGTGCGGTTCGTTAGAAGTGACAACTTGATTCAAACCAACTCTAGAAAACAAACCTAAATTGCAAGGGATTATGGGTGTGCGAAGACCGATGTCGACATCTGATAACAGTGGTTTGTCTTTCTTGGAAAGCGGAGCAAAGGTAACAACTGAGGGCAAACTGCAGTCTGGACTGGCAATTGTATTCAGCTCTTTCTTCACGAGTTCAAGCAGCTAAATAACAAAGAGTGCAAACAAGTCCATCAAGTAACAGGACGTTAAAACAGTTTTAACACCACTTCCCCACTCTTCACAGGTAATAAACAGTAGGCGTGACTGCCCGCTGTCTTTCTGTCCTGCACCTTTGCAGGCAATTAAAAGGCATCTCTCCTGCTGCTCTAAAAAGAGGCATTCTTAGAGGGCATTTGACTTCCTCCTGGACTGAAATTGACATGGCAGCAGCAGCAGGGCAGGCTTGGAAGAAGGCCATGAGTATCGTATCAGCCTGACCTGCAGCCACTGACAGGAATGTTGATGCGGGCTGGTTTATCTGCACCACTGTGGAAAGGTGTTACTATAACCTTCACATTGATGATTTGAAAGATAAGAAGATGACTTTGGCTAAAGTCACAAAGACAGAGACTGACAGAGCGCTGTCCTTGCATCGGCATCTTGTCTCAGCTTTTCTCTCAGTCTGTGATGTGATGTACTGGTTAACATTGTGGCTGTGCAAACAGCAGGATTGTGCCGTCCCTCCCCTGACATACGGAGGACCGTGGCAGCGAATAGTAGGGGTGTCACGATTCTCCAAATCCTCGATTCGATTACATTTTCGATTCTAAGGTCACGGTTTGATTCGATTCTCGGTTTTTACATATATATATTTTTTAAAGCACAGGTTGCTATGCCATTTTTAGACTATGCTTTTATGCAATATAATATCTGACCTTTGTTCGTAATGTACCACACTACATTGTCAAATGTAAAACATTTATTAACAACATAATGTAACATTAACTTGTATCTATAACCTGCCATCTAGTTTCTCTTTTGTAACTGCAGTCTTCTTCACAGAAGATGACATTCAATTTCACAACAAAACAAACAAAAAACAATAAAACAGCCATGTCCATAGTCTTCTCTGAACAATTAAGTGTCTTAAACTATTTCCGAACAGTTGAACATATACCACACAGATTAACTGCCATGTTAGTTGTGCTGCCATTGGAAGAATATGGTACACGCACATAGCAGAGCTTGCAAACTGTGGCTTTTTTGTCGACAACGCGAACGTTGTCAACGTAACTCACTGGAAATCCAAAATACTTCCACACCGGCGACTTCAGTGAAAGAGGAGGGGGTTCAAGTTCTGTCGATGGGTTTCCTGCCATGCTATTTTTTGACTGGCTGTAGCTAAATTAGAGGAGGTTCACTGACTCGCAGCACTTCAACACTAGTGTTGACGAACTGACCGAAGAGCTGGTTAATTAACCTGAGTAGTGTCACTGAACCGGGAGAATGAACCGACTCACTCCTGTTTTTTTACCTCATTCGTGCCGGGCAGCGCTTCGCTCAAGCTGAGTGCGATCGTTGTATGTTCCTTTGTGTGTGTGTGTGTGTGTGTAGCTGGTCTTCTTCTGCTACTGTGTGTGTAGTAATCAAGCTCATTAGCGCCTCCACTGGAGTGGTGGTAGAATCAATCAGGAAATGGGCTACCTTGAGCAGGCTACACGTGTTTTTTTCAAGGTGGTAAGCTTCTCCTCACAACGCGTAGATGCTATGGCGCCATTTTGATGCTAACAAGCACTCCCCCCCACCCGTTAGCATTCCATTGACTGCCATTCATTTTGACGTCACTTTGACAGCAAATAACTTTACATCTGAAGCGTTTAAAGACTCTTATTTGTCCATTGTTTATTTCTAAAGAAACACGACAATGTATAAAAGGCTCCATTACCTTGTACCTCACGTTATGGCTCCGTAGCAGACGTTTTTGTAAAAATAGGCTAACGATTGTGTCATAACCACGCGACTTACTGTCGCATAGTATAATAGCATAATTAACGTATAGTACAGGAGAAACTCGCAGACAGTTTTGACTTACATTAGCTGTTTAGGTTTAATTACTAATGTTAACTAGCTTTTTAGTTAGCAATGATTAGCCTGTGCCTATGTTATCTCCTTACATATACCTACGCTCTCCGTCTCTCCAAGATTGGGAATGATTGAGATTTCTCTTGGCACAACTACCAGAAGACTTCCAACTTTCAGACAGGTTGCTCACGTCACATTTATGTCGTCTCTCTCAGTTGGAGGCTGCGCAGTAACGCTCAGCACTCACCGGAAAAGTGCTTCTAATATCCTTCACTGGTCTCCGTCCAGAGCAACGGGATCTGTTGGTCCATTCTATATACTGTCTATGGTTTTTTCCGCTTGGCACGCCGACCAGATACGACATGGGGGCGTGGCAGCATCGACGATTCCATTTTTTAATTCGAAATTCGAGATTGTGACTTAATTTCGGTCGATTTTTATTTAAAATCGAAATCGTGACACCCTTAGCGAATAGTGATTTACTCCGCTGTAACCCAGGCTTCTATCTTTTAATGAGAGCTAAACATGGGCACATTCATTTTTAATTCTTAAGTGACTTTTTACCTAAATGTCATACTTGTGCATTGAGAGCGCTGGCAAAATGAAAATCTGGAGTGCCTGAGCCACTGGGAAGATAAAAGCTTGCAGCCCAATCATTTTCCATACGCCACTGCTACGATACTTTTCTGTGTCAGCTTTGTAAGAGATGCACTTTAATTTCAGAGAGGGTGTTATAATGGCTAACTGTGATCAACCAAACAGATGGATATTACAAGTTGAGTCCCAGGATAGAAACTCGCTCCATGAAAGCTTGATTTGTTTCTTAAAATAAATGTCCTGTTATGTTGTAACTTTAGAATCAGTTTAGGCCTTTCACACCTCAGCTCTGCTTCCCGGTGTTTAGAGGCAGATGTGGAGCTATGGGGGAGAAAGTGATAGAAGTAGCTCAGATTTTGTAAGACTCATGCTTAGCAGGAAACTAATGTCTGGGTTCAAGGTGTGTTTGCATGATTGCACAGCAGTGAAAAGATGGAGGATACTTGCTTCTTTTAAGTGGCTTTTATTAGGCAGTTTGATAGAAGAAGCACAGTGCCGAGGTATGTCCAGGATATGTCACTTCTGCTTAAAGCCTAAAGAAGAAATAGCATCTATGATCTACCTCAACAGGGTGAAAAGGCTGTTACCCGGGTGTTGAAAAGAAAAAAGAAAAAAAATGCTCCATGTTAGCTTAATGTATATTGGCATTTGCATATATATACATATTTCGGTTGCCGTATGGCGATGCCTTAAATGTTTTTGTAAAATTGCCGTTACATAGTTTGTCCACCAAAGAGCGCTAGTAAGTCTCTTATTCAAGTGTCCTACTCAGTACTTAGTTACAATTATTCAGTACAGTGTTAATCTTGGCAGCTATTTTAGATTTAGTCTTAGTATTTATACAAAAATGCTTATTCATTTTTGTCACATTTAAGTCATTCCTATCCTCCATAGTTTTAGTCGACGACAACTCAAAATGTTTTAGTCCAGTTTAAGTCGACGAAAAGTCGTTATATTTTAGTCAACTTTTAGTCAAAATGTTTTCTTTCTTCATTTTGTCAGCTATTTTTTTTTTTTTATTTAGTCTTAGTTTTAAACCCTTTGTTACATGTCCTTGTTTTGCAGCCCTAGTTTCAGTGATGTTAAATATTGATTTATTGTTATTTTATTGCACTGACAAAGGTTACCTGCATCACACAGAAGTTATGTTGACATTGGCCATTTCTGAGTCTGTACTGTACTATTTACTTATTTTAGAGACATATTGTAAATGGTCTTGTTGCATCAGGGGATGGCTCAATTTAGATTTGATTTGTGAAAGCCTATAATCTCAGTTCATCAAGTTTTGACTCTGATATTCCCACAAGAAGTAGAATTCGAGTATAAGGAGAAAAAGGTTAATGAGGTAATATTCAAAGTTAAAATCCTCTTTTTTTATATCCGGGGCTTTCAGTGGGACAGCAGCGCAAGCTATTTGTGACCTTACAGGAGGTCAAAGCAGACTTCTTACAATAGGAAACGTAAAATAACATTTGTCCATTCCTATTATGTAATGTACAGTATTACATCCTTATAGTATGAGGTAATAAAAGTGGCTTTTTGCTGTGGCTGCTCTCAGAGAGGTTGTCAGGTCTGCTGTCAGTCAGAAGCAAAGTGATGATGGATAGGGATTCGTTACACAGCTACGTGAAAGACCGGGCTCCTACGTGCAGACCCATTTTGCAGCATTTTTGCCCCGTGGCTCTGGGTAATTGGGAAATATTAGTTACAGTGCCGTGAAGGCCTGCATCCCCATGGTCATGCAGAGCTCCCGCCTTGCTATCACTTACTGACAGCGGCGGCAAAGTACAGTACGTCCTGTTTCTGCTATCTGCCACTGAGACACTAATATGCCTCGTCCAATGTTGTATCACAGGAGACATTATGCAGAGTAGAGAAGGGTTTGTTTCTTCAGCTGGCAATGTGAGAAATAATACTTTTTCTTTAACGCTAAAACATGTGCCTGTCCAATTTGAACTATATTATAGATATTAAAATATGCTTCACATTATCGTACACAATATACAGTATAATTGCACTTGAGTCAGTATTTCATCAGTTGCTTCATTACAGAACTACTTATACTGAACTTTGCATTTGAGGGTGTGTGAAAATAGGGATGCAGTGATCCGATTTTTTCAGTCCCGATACCAATACTTGGGCTTTGGGTATCGTCCGATACTGAGGACCGATTCGATACCAACATCAGGCTTAGACTTAAAGCTATAGTGCACGACATTCAAACCATTGCCACATGAGTTGATACAAAGCTAATTAAGCCTATGATCTCCACATCTCACTGAAGGCTCGTATCATGTGGATGCAACGACAGTGGTGTTGTCATTTCTTCTCTTCCTCATGGGGGAGACAGAAACTACGCATTATAGCTTTAAACATTGCATTCCTAACTGTAAAACAAAATATAACAAATACATATATATATAAATTTACTGAATTGTTTTTTATGAAATAATAATTAGGAAGAGTTGAATTGATCTGCCCCATTGTCACGATACCAGATCCAGCTATTTGAGTCAGTATTGGATCGTTGCATCCCTACATGAAAATAAGTACCAGAGTTATATCTTTTTGATGCTACACTTGCACATGACAAAAGTATACAGGTAAACCATCCAAAACTTGTCTTTATTAATATCTTAATGGTGACTTTGTAATGATACATGCATTTTTAATTCACCGTTTATTTATGCAACTCTACAAATTACTCTGGTATTTTTGAAAAGTCCATGCCATTGATGATACGATACCTGAATTTTGATACCAAAACCATACTTTTGATACCTTGCTTTGAGATAGGCATGGGCCGGTATAAGATTCTGACGGTATGATAACCTTCAGCCTCAAATGTCACCGTTTCACAGTATCGCGGTATTGCAATTACAGCTTTAAAATGTTTTGTTAAAACAACATTTTTTTCCATTGAACACAATGTATTTTATTTTGAAACACACTGCACACTGGCAGGGAGAGGGATTACTAAATGGCACTTTCTCTCCTTGACCACTCATAAAAAACAGCTCATACCTTAGGGACGGTATGACGGAAAATGTTAGTGGTTTTGAAACCGTGACTTTTTAAAACCTTGAAACTGGTAACCGGCCCATGTCTACTATGAGAAATACAAACATATTTTTCTAGAAAACCTTTTTTCATTTAACTTCTCAAATGTTAGACGCGCTGTAAAGCTATGCAACACAATCTGCTTTAGCTAGAAATGAAGCATTCCTCACGTTATATTTTGGAAGGAACTAGCAAAGGTAAAAATAGTGTCCGATACATTTTCACAGTTAAAAAGTTCAAACAAAATTTCTTTGAGCTGTCATGTCATTTTTTACATTACTTGCATCTTTTATCATAATATTGACTAAATACAAATGAAGAAGGCTGAAGCACAACATTTCAAATTCCTTCCATCAGTGCAATCATCCCTATTTATTGCCCCATTCAATCTCGGTTAATGCTTTTATTGATTTATTTGGGTTACTTTCAAAATGACATATAAGGCACATTACCACTTTTAAGTAGAACTAGTAAAATATTTTAGAATATGACTTTCTGTTTCATGTAATGAGGTTCATCACTTTTTTTGTTTAGTTTTTGGTTTCAGTTTTCAGTTTTGTGTTACTTTGAGTGGTTGGCGTTTTGTGGCTTCTTGCCAAAGAGGCTTTAACTTTACGTTATTGGCTGTTTATAACAATACAGTCCTTAATACAGTTCATACGCAAGCCAAAAAAAGGTAGCCATACATTTCTTTTATTAACCAGAAATGTCAACACTCTCAGATTCCAGCTCTTCAGATGTGAAGATTTGATGCTTTTTGTCTGATTTGTATCAGTTTAAATTCAATATTTTGGGGTTTTGGACTTTTGGTCGGACAAAACAAGTAATCTGAAGACATTACATAAGGCTCTGTGATGTGTAGTCACTGTTTCTTTACATTGTCTGACATTATATAGACCAAACAATGAATCGAGAAAATAATCATATCAGGTAATTTTGACTTGCAGTACTCTGTAGTCTCTGATGTTGGTTTCTTTCTGTTAACAGCTTTTTTGCAACTAGATCAATGGATGTTTATTAGGCTGCCAGATCCTTATTTTTTCAACTCCTTTCACAGCCTAATTTAACTGTTTGATCGGCATTCTCAGACCTTAATTCATATAAGAATCAGTGTAGCTGTGAATGTGTCACTTTTTATTCCTTTTTAAAGGACTCTATGCTCTAATTTCCTCGGCAGTAATGAATTAGCTGAGGGGTTCAGTGAACCCCCTTCTGAGAATTCAAGAGTGTGATTGATGTGTGGTGCACTGTGATGATCTGTCTGCCAGTTAAAGCCCTCCATCTTGTCCTGGCAGAGGCAGCTGGGGCTGGGACCGGGGCCGGCCAGTGGATGAAAAGATAAGGGCAGATGGTGATGAGCTTGTTGCTGTGGAGAGTAAAGGCTGACAGGGAAAATGTATTTCATGGAGTGATTAGTTTTTTTTAATTAATGCTATTAATATTTTTCATTAGACCAATAAGATGTGCCTCTGCTGTCCCAGAAAAGGGATGGAGGGATGTAGTGAGCGGAGGTGTGGATGAGATTGCATTTTAATAGAGATGGCACCATGGTAGTAAAGTTTAACACACGTGGTTCCTCAACTATATTTCATTTTTAAGTGTTTGGACAGCTGATGAAGATGAAGAATGTATTTGCTCGTCACCTCATGATCTCATGTTCCTTTAAAGGGATAGTTCAGATATTTTAAAGTTGGGTTGTGTAAGGTACTCATCCATAGTCAGTGTACTACCTACAGTAGATTGGGGTCGGCACGCCTCCAGTTTGAAGAAGCAGGCAGGAGTACTGAGTACCGCTGTGGACAAAGCAGCAGCTAAACAAATTTTAGATCTAAAAAAAGAAGATCAGAAACATTTTCACCGCAGGAATCCCTTTTTAAGTTTATACTGGGGGAACTGAAGCCGTGTGATTTTGTGACTTTGGTGTTTTAAAAGGGTTAGGAACTAACGAAACTAACAAACAAACTAACCGATGAAGGCAGCGGTAGACCAGCAACTTCCGTGTTCTGTGAGGTAAAATTACTTCTTTTGTGACTCTGGTGGCTTAGAAGAGAGCATAGATGGACATAATAGTTTCAGTTTCCTGTTGTAAAGGGCCTCTGCAGCTAGGTAAAGCAGTGAAAATATTCTAAATATAGTGTACACTAAAACTGATATTGATTTCTTTTTTTTTTTAGGTGTCTTGAAATACACTTAGCTGCTGCGCCTATGTCCGCAGCAGGACATTGCTTAGTTTCAGAGAGTCTGTTGATTTTATTCACATCAACAACTCTGAGTCATTCATGCCTTGTTCTTTTCATTTTTGTCTTTCAGTTGGCATCAATATGTTCTACATCTGCATTATAGTCTATCTGTACGGAGACCTGGCCATCTACGCAGCAGCTGTGCCTATATCACTAATGGAAGTCGCCTGGTAAGACCAATATACTCACTTTATCACATTCATTCTCACTTATATTGTGAAGTAAAACATATATAGATGGGTTTTATAGACTTTCTCCTTGAAGAACATTTGCTACTTAGAACACATCTGTCTTCATCTTATTGGCTCCTCTTCCCCAGACACGTTGGTCCTGTAATCACCTTCAGAACTCAAGATTAAGACAATAAAGCTTTGCTGACCGAGGCCTTTAGGCCCGCTGACCTCTTACCGGTGCTCCTGGTGTCTGGGTCATGTTGACTTGCTTCCAGACAGATTTTTATTGCAAGTCCGCTGGCAAGACTGAGTGAGAATAAGGTTATTTTATATACTGTAGTTACTGACTCTGCCCTTCAGATCCTGGACTAAAGAAATAGTCATTCCCCCTTTAGTGTTTAGTGAGATGATTTCAGAATGGGGACAGTTTCTCACAGTGATGTCTTTGATTGGTTCAGGAAGTTTCAAAAATAGGTATAAAGTATAATATATGATCTTTTATAAACTGCCCACCATTTTGTCTCAATTACTTTCTCTGACTTCAGAGTTGACTAGAATAAACTTAACCAGGTAAATACATTTCAAACAAAAAACATTTGTAGGTCGTTTTTGTAAAGATCTCAACCACGCACGCAAACAAAATACCTTCTACGTTGTGTGTCTGTATGTCTGTGGTTATCTATACTGTGTTGTAATACAGCTAAATTTGTGATTTACTTCGTTCTTATTAACATCTTTCTTTCTTCTTTTGTGAGACAACAGATACAGAACAGTCATTCCTACCTTTGTGCTATTCAAATGATTATTTTAGGATTTAACATCTCAGTGATTACAGAGAAAGTTATAGGCAACAGAAAATAGTCGTCTTGAATTTGATATCATTTTCAAAAGCTAATGAATTTTCAAAATTTTTGATTTTTCACATTTATCGAGTCTGGAGACTAGAAGCTCTAATTTTGGGTGTGAAAAACAGACTTGTTGTGGATGGAGAACAAAAAAAACTGAAAGAAAAAGATGCGTTTTCAAATTCCGCCGTATTATAACATGTAAACCCGATCCACGTTGTTTGTGTTTTTGTCCACCCAACCTTAGCTCTAAATTGCAATTACACAAAACACCGAGATTCTTTTTAATTAAAGCTTCCTTTTTATAGGCCACACTGACAGAAAAATAAATGATTACCTAGACTGACGCTGTGTTTTTTAATACTTTCACTTTACCCTCATTACGTATCTGAAGAAGAACTGAAACAGTCAGTTCTTCTTCTTCTAATTTTTGTGACAAAGCAGGCCTACGTCATCCTGTCCTGAGGCGCACCACACTGATGCTGTCGTATCGTGTTAAATTCTCTTCCACTTGTCCAAACCTTGCTAACCTTCCATAGAAAATAATTGTGAGATGTAACTGAGACTTCAAAAGCAGTTTGCTTTGCCAAAGGCACCCACCGCAGATTACTTAGTAGCATGGACAGATTCTACTAAAACTGTGTCACGCAGCAGTGATCGGGTTTGTGATTACTTTTGAGAGACACTCAAGTTTTCATAACCTCTGCTACTCAGACATTTTCCATGATGAGTTATATTGAGAGTTCAAACTTTGAATATAAATGATGATGACGGCCTGTTAGTGTGCATTATTTTCCAATGGCAACATCTCACAAGGTTGGGCTTTAATGTTGAAATCAGTTTGTTTGTGTACTTCCTGTGCAGTGGAAACCACTCCTGCAGCGCTGGAAGTGTGAAGTACAACGACACAGATCCCTGCTGGGGTTCTGTCTCGAGGAAAGATGCGTACCGGGTGTTTCTGGTAAGTGTTGATTCCTCTTAGCATGCACGTACCTCTGTTCACCTCCCTGGTTTTTCTTGCCAAGTAGTTTGTGAACGACTGAGTTATCCACCTCCTCCTTTTAAGTCCTGGGAACTGGAGCATAGTCCAGGACTGTAGTCAAAACCGCAGTCAATTCCAAGGCTAGCCCTGATTCAGGCTGCTTATCATGGTTCTGCATTGATATTTCCAGGATCTCTGACATTTCAGTCACAGATCCACTCATAAAATGAGTTATGGAAATAAGGTTGAAAATACAGACTGACCGGATTGTTTAAATTTTTTTACAAAGAAGAGGTTGAAATGATTGATTGTTGAACAATTTACGTACAGCTTGTTTTCACATGGGATTCAGGGGCAAAAGTACACGTTTGGCTCAAACAGCCCAGCTGCAACTTGTCTATAGATGTTTTTATCTCCTGTGTGAACGAGGTGTAATGTGTCAAGTCGTGCCTGCATTTCTGTCGGATGAAGCTCTGACAACGTTTTCTGTCTTCTGAGTCCCTCCCTCACTCAAACGTCCCGAGACTCACCACCTCTGCAGCACACAGGAAGCGTGTGTGTCCTTGAAGTTTTAAGCGAGCCAAACTCTGTGATTTCCACTTGAGCTTTAACTTTGCACAGCGACATTGCTGATCTCCTCCTGTATAATTTCTCAGCCTCCTTCTCTCTCTCTCTCTCTCTCTCTCTCTCTCTCTCTCTCTCTCTGCTTCCTATCCTTGCCACAAATTTAATAGAATGAACAGACCCCCAAAGAATGTGCCAATAAATTAACTTTTCCCCTTTTATCTCCTAATGGGATAAGCCTCTTACTGTATGTTGGCAAATTGAAATAATGCTGATTAGTAATCTCCGGTCAATTTGTTTACACATGCAGATTTGCAGACTAATTTTCCAGTTTCATCATGACCGTGCAGGGAAGTAGATATGTAGCACTGAAGAATATTTACAGCAGTGACACTGACAAGTAGGGACACACTGATCTGACCTTCAAACTATACTCGTACAAGAACTGCAAATAGTGCTCTTTTCCCCCCCAAAATTAAAATCTGAAACGTCTCTATGTGACATTGATTAAACTTATTCTTCAATGAGAGAGAAAGGTAACATGAGGCTGTAGCTACTCATTCATTCTTAACTGCAAATGGAGAAGCTCATACACCAAAATCCTTTTTAAACCTGTGCAAATTGCATTTTTATTGAAGGTTTATGAAACTGTGGCGTTACAATGCATTCAAAATAATACCAAGACACAACCTCACGTTCAGCTTGTGTCAGACATGTAACACACTGTTTCTGCTGTATGATAACTGGTACTGTGTCCAGTCACAGACCATACAAACCTTCTACACGCCTCTGCATGTTCCTTGTCAGTTTTTGTTTTCTGAGCCGTTCGTCTTTATCAAGCTTTATTTGACATGTAATAAAAGTTATTTAATTCATGCAATGTTTCAAAATGATAGCCTGAACAAACAACTGCATTAAAAAAAACAAACTAGATGGAATCTTTGATATTGTTAGCTAACCAAAAGTGTCATTGTTAGCTCTTCCAGTTTTATGGTAAAGGCCTACCACACTAAAATGCATTTATTGTAAAACGCACGCAGGGAGGATCAACGGTAACTGTATTAAATGTGGGTCGTCACTTCTAATATCCAATCTGCTTAGAATCCAGTCAGTATCGATGGATCGGATCAGATGCAGCCCTGCAGATGAGCTTTAATGGTGTTTGTCACCGTAATATTTTCTACTCTGATATCATAATAATAAGTTGACTTCTCATTATTTTTAATTAATCAATTCCTGTCTTTATCTCAGCAAATCCGATGCAAATTAACATCCGATGGTTAAACTTTTAGTCTGTTTTGCGTCCATACATCTTAAATAGTTCTCCACATGTGTATGTTAATTCTCGTAATGACGTTTTTTTTCAAGTGGAATTCCTTAGATTTTATTTGCTTACTCTCAAAATGTGGCCCAATTTTGCATTGCAGTACTGGTCTTTAAAGCCTCTGAACACCCACACAGGTGTTTTCAGTTATTCTGGCTGATTAGACTCTTTTCAGGTTGAAGGTGGGCCGGAGCTTTGATGGGAACTTATAAGTAGGGTTGGGTACCGAAACCCGGTTCCACTATGGAACTGGTTCCTACGCAACCGGTAGGAATTGGACCGGATTAGAATATAAATTTTGGTTCCTCATTTCGGTTCCACTTAATTTGTCGACTGAAATATTTTCCCTCTGTCGCTCCGAAACCGACGTAAAAATATCACACTTTCTCTGTAGTCTACTGTTAGCTAGCTACCGTTAATGTAGGCTACTTTCCCTCTGGGCTCACCAAAACAGACGTAAAAGCATATTAACCATTCACTGCACGTGATCGCTAGTAAACATATTACATATTTGATGGCATTTTTCAGTTTTTCAAGAATCGGTTTAGGAATCGGAATCGTTTTAAAAGTACCGGTCCGGCATCGGAATCGTAAAAAATCCAAACAATACCCAACCCTACTTATAAGGTCACAAATTCTTTCTACAAATAAGGATGAAAAAGATGTCATTTGTCTTGTCACAACAGGGGACTCAGGAAGATGTCAATCTCTCAGTCTAACCACACCCACACATTCCTGGAAAAGGTCCAATCAGCCACATTAACTATAAACACCTGTGGATATTGCAGCTGTTCTGTTTATGTACATTGTGTCATGATTTAAATGCTCAGCTGCAGCTGAGAAATACCTTCAGTCCTGTGATGACAGGTGAAGATTTTTTGTCTTTTGATGTTAGTCGTCGATCCATCTGCTCACAGACATTATGGGCTTTTTCGGCATATATTTTATTATGTCATACGTTCTTATCCTGGCAATTGTCTTTCTTCTTCTGGTTGACCTTTTCTTAAATATATCAGAAATCATTGAGCTGTGATGAAACATTGAGCGGGTCCTGTAAGCATACTGTACAGTGTGTGTGGACTGTCTCCTCACTCTGGGTCTGTGCCTTCACAGGGTCAGAGGATCTGGCCTAGAGACTTCTCCCAGACTCTGAATGATGAGTCTAAATAATTTAATATTTCTCCTCAGCTGTTCTCTACCCTGTGGAAAGAGCTATCAAAACCTGCCCCACCCACAATCCACTTGGTCTCCTTTGTATTCTCAGTGTTGCGAGCTGAGCTGCAAGGACAAAGTGCCCTTCTTCCACAGTATTGAACCGAACTGAAGAACAGACCATTTTCACTCAGGTCTTCCACAGGTACAACGTTTCCGAGGGGTCATTCAGTGAAGCCATGCTCAAAATTGCTAGCTGAATAATAGACTTATAAAAGAAATAGACTATAAGTTTGAAGGAGGGTTTGTCATGCAAAGACCAAACCATCCCTGACTAATATAGTACAAATAAATGTGTATAAAGCAGTGGTTCATAACCTTTTTCACCCCATTACCTCATTTTTATGTACCAATATTTTCATAATTAGTATTTTTAGGGGGATGATGGAAGCTGGGGGCAAAATGGAACTGATTTATTTCAAACCTATTAGTTTTTTATTACAAATATATCAAGTGAGTATAAATGCCTAGACATCCTGCAACCCAGTCAGCAATGGAAAGCACATACGGTATATTAAATAAAAGAAGGCAGAATCTCCATTTTTCAGTACAAAATAGCAGATTGCATATTCTTTCAACCTTTTTTTTTTTTTCGAAACACAGAATACCAAAACCTTGTCCATCTCCACACTTATGGAAAGGCCTGACTACTGGATTTTCTAAGTAAGTCGCAGTCGCCTGTTGATGGTTGTCTGCCCGAAGCTGTCATAAATTGACTTTTTATGCAATTTAAGCCACATTTTTACAATACACATTTTAGATGTTGATGGGTTTTAACTATATATTTTAACCAGATCAAGGATTTTAGTCATCGGACATGTGTAACTTTAACGTGAAACTGCTTTATTTAGGGTTTTTATCGGTTTTAATCAGCGGGTCCGTTTGTTTTGGAGAGGAGGAGACCTCTGCAGATAATTTGGCTCCAGGTAAAAAGCTCCTGAACGATGACTGCTGAAAGAATCCTAACCAGGAGAAGCTGACTGCAATGACGGCATCGTTCCGTCCCTGAGTGGCAGAAAATTACATATTGTACGTTAAATGTTCCAAACCCAATTAAAACATCCAAAAGGCCTCTCTTTTAAGTAGCAGTTTCTCTAAATTGTATCTCTTTCTACATTTAAAAGAAGTGATTGAATGTTCATACTGTATGCTGCTACTGGATACGTTTCTCTAATATCACAGTCATTTTTAAGTTCTGTTGTTCTCGTTTGAGCTTTCTTTACCACATAGACGGTATATAAATGCTACTTTAGTACCAAATCATATACTTCTTTAATTTGTATATGATGTAATAATGTAATTTTTTCTTCCTTTTTTACTGAACTACTTTTTTATTTGTACTGTAGTTACAGTACAGTAACATATTCATGTGTAATGTAGATTATTGGACGCCAATGGGGGCCTGTACTGTAGTTGGGTTATGTTTCGGACTAGTCTATGATAAGGGAGCTGCTTTGGTTGTGTCCAGGGGAATCATGAGTGGTGATGCACATTACTGCAGCCATAACATTTTTAGTGTTTAGAAAATGACAAGAGATTAAAGAGGAGCCTGATTATGGCGTTGCTCTAAAGAGCTTTAATCCCTGTGTGGGTGCTGAGAAAGGGAGTAAGAGAGGTTGACGTCAGACAGAGAGCTGCTGTACTGATGGGCGGAGGCTTTCCCTGGCGAGTCCTGCAGGATAAATTGTTGTTCAGAAGCTTTCATTCACTTCTCTTTTACTGCTGGACTTCATCTTGACCGAACAACATTTTGAGGATCACCGCAAATTCCAGTGGTCACATCTCAGGCCTCAACAAGATGATTCATTTCATTGTAATCTGTTCATGTGTTGATAGTAGAGTGGATAAGCTCTCATATTATAAATAATTGTGCATTTTGTGAGAAAAGCATGACATTTCTAACCTACTAGTGCATACCATAAGGTTTATTTCCAGATTTGGAGGGAAGTCAGATTTGACCTCTGAGGGCCATTAGAGGTCAAGAATATTCATATATATCAAGGTCAAGGTTAGATTTGAATGTTCTTAAATTCTGGTGATCTAAAAAATATCACCAAATGAATGAGCACCCCGTATTTAGTTGAAAATGACACCTTAACTGTTATTTTACACGGTTTGGTTCCGAAATTAAATGATTTTGAACATTAGACTTTGGGGACTGGTGGCCATCTTGGATTTGACCTCTAACGGCCCTCAGAGGTCAAATCTGACTTCCCTCCACATCTGAAAATAAACCTTATGGTATGCACTTACTATGTTAGAAATGTCATGCTTTTTTCATAAAATGCACAATTGTTGTGGTTAGCCGCTCTACTATGATACCTTTTGTCTCTGAGATGCCTGTTGCAGGTTTTCAGAGCCAAAGCTGGTGCATTGGTGGTTTTTGTTTTTCCGACCAACAGTCCAAGAGATATTCAGTTTACAATGATATGGAACAGAGAAAGCAGCAAGTAACCCCTTTAGGGCTGCAACAACGAATCGATAAAATTGATAAAATTCGATTATTAAAAAAGTTGGCAACGAATTTCATTATCGATTCGTTGTGTCGCGCAACACGCCACTCAGTCGCGGAGATAAAAGCAATTGAGTTGAGTGCCGTGCGGAGCGGCGCGGAGCGAAAGAAAAGGAAAAAAGAGCAGAGCGGGGGTAGAGGAAATACGGAGAGAGACCAGAGAGACCCGTAACGTTGTTCTGGAACACATGGCGGAGGCAGAGAAATCAGTACGACCTAAGTCATCCAACGTGTGGGAGCATTTCACACTAAATAAATCGAAAACGTGTTAATTGCAAGATAAGCAAAAGCGACATGGCATGGCACGGGCGCACCACGGTGATGATTCAGCACCTAAAACGTAAACATGTTGGAGTCCTTGATGAGGAGGAAGGGAGTTCAACGGAAGGATAAGTCACTACAGAATCCTACTTTTGTTCTGTTTTGACGTGAGGAACGTAACGTCTCTCCAGTGGTGCTGGTGTGGTATTTACTCGTTATCCAGCTTGACAAGCTAGCGTTAGCTCGTTAATAACAGTAGTAAAGCAGGCAAGACTAAAGACACGTTTTTATTCACTTGCCTTTTTTGGCCCATTCATTTTTCAATCTATTGTCATGTATATATTCTGTGCTTTGTCCCATATCAGTTATTGTTGACAAATATATTTGTGTGTGTTGTACTTTTTAATTTCATTTTAAGGTTCTTTTATAGCACTTGGTCATCTTAAGCTGTGCTTAAATGTGGTGTATAAATGAACTTAACTTGCACTTAGTACAATGATGGTAATAATTTAATGAATAAGCTTCAAGTGAACGTGTGTGTGGTCTGTATCTGCTCTTTGGGTTACTTACCTTTACACAACTATTAACTAAAACAACAAGTATGTATGTAAGTATGTATTGAGTTGAGTTAGTAAATTAATGCTTTTTTGTTTTTTTATCCGATTCATCAAATAATCGACAGATTAATCGATTATTAAAATAATCGTTAGTTGCAGCCCTAAACCCCTTAAACTTCATAGATGAATTAACATATCATTTCAGCACTAATCTAATTCATCCTTAAAGTCCCAGCGTAACAGAAGTTCGAGTTGCTTTTGCTTCTGTACTGTGACGTATTTCTCAGTGAAACGGAATATTTGAACGGTGTACATTTACAGGAGGGATTTAAATCAAATCCTTTGCATTTGAGCAGACTGCTAAGAAGTGGGCAGGCTTAGGGCCCTATTTTAACGATCTAAGTGCACGGCGTGAAGCGCCTGGTGCCGGCGCATTTAGGGCATGTACGAATCCACTTTTGCTAGTTTGACGGTGGAAAAAAAGGGTCCGTGCGCCGGGCGCATGGTTCAAAAGGGTTGTACTTAGTGTCTTAATTAATCATAGGTGTGTTTGGGGCGTAACATGCAATAAACCAAACAGAGTGTCATCTCCCATTTCCTTTAAAAGCCAGACGCGTTTGTACCTTTTTGCATTGCTATTATGATGGCAAATTTGCTAAGCAGGAAGGAGAGATTTTCAGGAGAAGAAACATATATGGATTGAGCACTATGCCACCAAAACTCCACGAGGTGAAGCCAGCGTTAAAATAACAATGAAATGCTGCGTTATTGACTTTAGACCAGGTTTTTGTTGGTCAATGGCGCGATCACTTTCTGCTTCATTAAGATAGCAATACGCCAAGAATGCACCTGAACACACCTCCCTGTAAGACCAGCACGCCCATGGGCGCACAGATGGGCGCACAGATGGGCGCACAGATGGGCGCAGGTGCATTTGCTATTTAAACGACGTGGGCGCTGAACGGGAAATTGACAACTGCGTCGGCCTTAAACTAGCAAAGACACTTGCGTCGGGCTTTGCGCTGCGCCGCTCTGGGTGCAAGATAGGGCCCTTAGAGTTTATGGTGATACGGAGCTACAGAGACTGTTGGCTCCACACACACACACACACACACACACACACACTTCCCTCACCTGTTAGATCAGGAGGAGAGAGAGAGAGACGAATGAATTAGTCCTCAGTCACATTGTTTTGGAAGTTTTTTCCCCACTGATATCCAAACACATCTCTTCCTATCCAACCCAATTCGTAAAATGTTCACGTAATTTAATCTATTGATTCGTGTACACGAACACGTTTATTGTCCTATAACTGGGTTGTCCTATCTCTCTCCATATTGCATATGGTGGTTTTTTTTGTTGTTTTTTTTTTAAATCTTTTTGTTATTTTTTAATCTTGTTTTTATTTTCTACAGGTAACACAAGGACACAGGATTAAAACTAGGAAAATGTATTTTCATTTCACTGGGTCTTTAAGAGCACTTAAACAGCCAGGACTTTCTTGTCATTGACCTTTTTCGTCGGTGTCCCTTCCGTGTGGACTTTTTTCTGTGTGAATCTCTTCAACAGTTTTGGCAGGTTTTCCCCAGATGGCGGCTTACGGCAATTGGGGTGCTTTGTTCTTAGTGGACAACAGATTGTGGGTTATTTTAAGGTTTGAGAACAGCTGCCCCTGTACAGATGACTAGACCTTTTCCAACAGCCCTCCTGCTAGACACTAAGGAAATGAGGAGGGATGAGGGAAAGTGAAAAAAAAAAACCCCACTGGAACCTGGTTTGGTTCACTTTTGAGTGTTGGCATTATTATTATTATATAATATATAATTATATTATTATGGCACATGTTTGTGTTTTTATTCAACATGTTGCCACCAGTTTTTTGAACTGTGTTGTTTTTTACAGATTGCCTGACCCTTGTTTCTTACTTTTAACACCTGGAGGGCACGTTTGAATTCAGAGTGTTTTTAGGCAGCACATTTTCTTTTTTAGCTCCATGCCTTAGGCCCCTTTTCTTTATCATGTGTCTGTCACATTAACTGAGTGTCAGCCTTGATATTGACACTCAGCCTATAGGGGAAACTGGGGTATATGTGTGTTTCCACAAAGTTAAATTCTGCATAATCTTCACATTGATCTGCCCGGTATTGTCATGCTCCGTTTTACCCTGCTTTCAGAGGCCATAAGCCATCGCAGAATGATGTTGTTATGCACATCAAACTCTCATTATAGGAGGCATTGCCATTTTCATAAAGACCTCAGTGCTGAATTCACAAAGAGATGGACTAATTACTCCGTGATAATAAGGCCCAACGCTGCCCGGTTGATATTTCATGAGGTCAGATCTTTGACTTAATCAGTATTGACTTTACACAGCACTATCAGAAGCAGGCATGTCATCACAGCCATTTTCCTCAACCGAGCTTCTGAAAGCTTTTAAGAACATCAATTGACCGTGATTTGCTGTGCGGCTGATTGATTCTCATGTTTGCTGCCCGAGTGGACGGCTGGAGGGCTTTTCTTCCCATATCTACAATATTTGTTGGCTTTCGGGGTGTGAAAGGGAAGATGATGGAGGCCATTGCATAACATAAGCACTCGGTGTTGATCCTGGCCCTTTACACAGCTTTGATTGAAAAGATTAAGCGGCTGTGCAACAGTGAGGTCTTTTTGAGTTTTGTTCAGCTCCAGCAGAGATTCCTGAGACCTCAATTGAACTTCTCTGTCCTTGATTGTCCCCTGCTAAGTTTTCTTTTTAGATTTCACCGCAGGGGCTTTTTCACAGTGACTAGCCAAGCAGTGGTCAGTGTACTCCACCCGGCTGGAAAGCCAGTACAATTTAAATGGCTGATTTATTGTTCTCCCAGCATGTGGAAAGTGATGGAAAATCAATGCAGTATATGAGCTCAAAGAATGTTTATGCTTACACGGCATTGTTCATTGCTTATCTTCATGCAGATGTTTCAATTATAGTATGTTTCTATTAAGTCATACGCTGTCTGATGTATTGAAATAAAGTTCATTTGAAGTCCCCTAGGAGTTTAGAAATGACCCAGCCTGCCACTTTCCTCAATACTGAGCTGCTTGATTAATTAACTGACTAATAAAGATGTATTCCAAGAGGACTTTCATTGACCTTGCTGGCCGTTCCCTGTGAAGGCCTCCTGCCATCTTTTGACTGCAGTGTTATAGCCTGTTACACACAGTTAAAAGTGTGAAAATAAAAACTAGTAGCAGGTTGGGTGAATAATTTGACATCTTTGCCTGTCGGACTTGTTTTGGGGATTTGTTAACAGATATAAAATTCAACAAAAGTGATGTACTTACAATGATAGAAGTGCTCTCTTCACTTAATGTGTAGCTTCACCAACTTTACACAGGAAAGGAGCAAATGTATACCAAACAATGCTCCTGCATGATTACATATTGTAGGCTCTTAAAATGAGTTGAGTGCACTGCTTTCTGTTAGTGACACAGACCTTTGTGGTGCACATCTTTTTGTCAGATATTGAATAAAGTGACAAGTGGGATGATTTTGTAACCCTGAAGGAAGCAGTGTAGCTATTTAACCTTTTACCATGTTTAATCAAGAGCGCAGAGTTCTTTCTTTGTTGCATATTCTTATACCCTTTTTGTACGACAGACACTTCTCATACCATCAACCAGAATCATATATAATATTGAGTCCAAACACTATTTGAATGTAAAACCAAAAATTGGAAACTGAACTATCGGTAATTATCCTTTATTGCAAGGATTCCTGCACCGTGTGAGCACAACTACAGTTAGTACAGCGAAAGTGAAAACTGACTATTTGTGTTTCTTGCCCTGTTGGTCTTAGTTTTAGTGATTTCGCTGCATTTCCAGAACTACTTGCTGAAAAGTTATTTTTGCCTATTGTATTGTCATATGAAACTGTAATTTTGAAAGAAAAGAAAAAATTATCCAGTATGTGTTCACAGTCTTCATAGAGAAGTCTTTTGAACCTTGGCTTGTTGAGGCCACATTTTTCCAGTTTCATATTTTACATAGCTCATATTGTTTAAGTACCAGTATCAGAATAACGATACTGAGTACAGCTGGTTAGGATAAGATTCAATTGCCATCCTACGTATCAACTACACATGGCTGAAGCACTCCATGTGTACAGTAAGGAGGTATATACTGTAGTCGAGCGGCAGCCACCTTCCCAGTTGGAGCCCGAGCTGTGGGAAAACGACAGTACAGATGGTTTAATAGAGATTATCGCAGCAGGAAGAAGTGTTGGGCCTGCAATCCACACGGGGGGGGAGTCCACTCCACACAGCAGCAGGAAGCCGTATCAGAGCAGCGGATCGAGACGGGGTGGAGATGCCTGCTGGCGCTGGGATGACGGGTGATGAGGGAGCCGTTGTCAAGGAGACACAGGTCACCGTGGATTTTTTTTCTTTAGATTTAGCAAGTAATTCAGCCCGTTTTGTTGCAGCCTGATAAACTGAATGATTAATTATGAGGACTTGTTTGTATTAGATAACGGATGCACTCATACATCATGCTTTTATTAAACCGAAATAGAAATATTAGATAGCACTTTTGCTTGTTCAAGGGCATCCTGAGTGTTTATGTGTGTGGCCTATAGACTGTAAAAATAATTGACAGAGCGTCCAATGCGGAAGTGCCTTACACCTGCATTATATCTAATTTCCAGAAGGGGGTGACACCACTGGTTGCAAAAAGAAGTCCGCTTCGCAGTCTGAAGTCTATGGGGAAATTATCCTACTTCTCACTTGATTTATTACCTCGGTAAACATTTTCATAATGAGTTTATGGTCTCAATCACTAGTTTCAAGTCTTCTTTAATACAGTATAATGTTTATTTAGTAAATTAGGGTCCCATTTATTTTAAAATAGACGATAAAGCAGGGGATGCTTTAAGGCCTGGCTACATGTCAACTGCCAACAGAGGCGTAGCAGTGTTAAAGTTGACTTATTAACTTAACGTACTTACCCTACGTATGTAACTTACTCAATTTACGTAACAAACATTATTTGAATCCAAATCATCTTTTTCGAAACCTAACCAAGTAGTTTTGTTGTAATTCACAATGTTAACCACTCGTTGAAAACAGTGACCCTTTCGCAACATTCACCATTCAGTCGCCAGAAAAAAATGTCTCCCTCGAAAAGTAATTGAGAATGCCGTTTCGTTGTATGGGAACGTAATATTTGAGGAGATTGGACTGTCTTAGTTTTAGCTAGATGCAACTGTAAAGTATGGCTGGGTATTGTTTGAAAATTTTCGATATCGGTACCGATACCAATACCAATACCATGACCTCGATACCGGTTCCTAAACGATACTTTTTTCTATACCAATTTTATTAAACAAAAAGAAATTACAACATTACACATTACGGCACAAATATTTTTATTTATTTTTCAGCTCCTACCACTTGAGCCCTGTCTCTGTGCGTAACGTAGTTTTTCCTGCCTGTCTCTACGACGTGTAACGTTAGACAGCCAATCAGCGGCATTATTAGATCTTGGTAGAAGCATGCTGCGTGCTTATTGGCTCACTGACTCTGAGATTTACTACTTAGGTATTGAAATTGTGTATTAAATGACTTTAATGGCATTTTTCGATACTTGATACTTTAGAGGCAATTCGGTCGGTGCCTTTAAAGTATTGAATTCGGTAGCCAGCCCTAGTGTCAAAAAACTATCTCTCTTTTTCCTCTGTTAATTTATTTATTTTTATTCGGTTTCCACCAGTCAAATACATACATTTGGTGACTATTATTCCATGTGACACAGTTGTTTATAAGCATCTCTCCTTGGAGTTTAAGATAAAGTAAAGGTACTTCATTTGTCCCCTTTATTGCTTTAATAAGGCCATTCCATTATGATTTCTTTTTGGAATGAAGGAGAGCACGGAGGGGAAGACAAATCCACATGCCGGATGCAAAGAGTATAAAGCTGGTTATCTGGTACAAGGACACTCAGATGGATGTAATGGTTTCACTCGCTGAAGGCAAATGAACACGATTTCTGTGAAATGTACAGCAGTTCACGGCCACGTTTAAAATGCAGACAGGTTAAAATAGCTGTCCACACTGAGACTCTGTGTAACCTTGAGCTCATTATGCGTCCGGATGCATGTTTTTGTGGGTTATTGTGGTGTTGCCACAGCGGTCCACCTCAAGTGTCTTTCTGAATTGATTGGGTAGTCAGGTCATGGTGCTCTGTAGTTGCCCCTTAGGGAGCAGCTGCTGAAGTGCTGTCCACTGACACATTGTGCCCCTTACCCAGAATGAAAAATGAAATATCCAATAGTTGTCTTTTTCAATTGCGTCTTGACATATTCACAAAACGTCCTCTGTGTTGATTAATTCATTTATTTTTTCTGAAGGTTGATCATTAGTTTAATTTAGGAGGAAATTGTTCCGTACTGTAGTGCTACCTGCTACCTCCTCCTTCTGCCTCCCTCTTACAATAGTTGGCATGATGGGCCGAGTGCAATAACCATCGTCCTATTAAACCACACAAATTATCGTTTCTCATCTCCTCCCCAGATATGTCCCAAGTCTGTCATAAATTTTCAGTGTGTGTTGTTGCTCATTATTTTTACCTAGGTAGGTGTGTAATGGTTTCTTTTTTGAGGAGCAGAACTGAACATTATGAGTTTTAATTAGGCAAATGTCTTGGAAACAGCAGCTTGTTCAAAGCCCATAAAGTCTGCAGCAAATTGGATGCTCATCAGTGTTTACTTTGACAAGTGACTGTCCTTTCCTTTCAATAGGAATGAATACATGTTTTTAAATACAGCAGCACCAGGTTTGAAAGTATAACCACATATATCAAAGTAGTGATAATGAGTTTATATGCACAGTTCATTTGAGGCACTTATTTTCAATGACACCATGCTATGTGAATTGTTAATGTGATGACTACTGTCATCGAAAGTACGTGTTTCCACTGTATGGTATGGCACTGCTTGACTAAACTCACTGTTTTGGTACCAGCAATTTTCTCTTTTCATTATTCACTGTGGATAGTTCCCCCTTAGTGTAGGCAGGATTCTCAGCTGATCAGCATAGCGACCCCGCCTGGAACTGCCGTGACATCATCTTCAACGCGACACTCAATGAATCCTTTCATCAGCAACCAAACAGAGGACCAAACAAACCAGACAATGACTTTGTCAGTTGTACGCCCTAGTGTACAGTGTAGTTTGCGAGCTGCCATTTTTTTAAATCTGGGTCGAGTGAATCAAAGAAATTGCGGCCGTTAAGACCTTAAGCAAGACAACTGGACCCCAAGTTGCTCATGATGGGCAGGCCAGCACCTTGCATGGCAACTCCGCCACCATTGGGGTGTGTGTGTGTGTGTGTGTGTGTGTGTGTGTGTGTGTGTGTGTGTGTGTGTGTGTGTGTGTGTGTGTGTAAATGGGTGAATAAGAGGCAAATTGTAAAGCTATTTGTCCGGTAAGCTAGAAAGGTGCTATTTAAAGTCCATTTATGATATTTAAGTGGCGGGTTTGTGCAGGATGTCCAGCGCTGGTGAAGATTCTCTCTGACCAATCAGTGGTCTGCAGTGTTTTAACTCCACCTTCTAGTATGGGCTCAGCTCACTTGGAACCTCGACCGAGCTGGTACCAATAAAGTACCTGGTATCAGGTACTATCCACAACTTTTGCTAATGGAAAATCAAAATACGAGTCGAATAGAGAGGAGCCGTACCATTCAGTGGAAAAGCGGCATTAGGAGTTCATTAAAATAAAAAACAGTTGCATTACTCATAATCTACTACACTTCATGGTGTTGCTAACCTCACACCTAAACTAAAGACACTTAATATTTGTGTAAACGAGGTCTAAATGGCATCAGCTGCATCGATTTTGATCTTTTTCTTTTATCAATTGTACGTCTGGTCTACCCCTTAAACAGCACTTATATTAATTAACATTTTAAATAGAAAAATTGTTCCCAAAATAATTTCATTTTTCATATTACCTTATTGATCCCAGCCATGTTTGTGTATCATGATCAAAATAGACTTTTCTTATTGATCATAAGTTATATATCTCACGATACACAAACATGACTAGCTTTTTTAAAGCACAACACAAATCAAAGGACCTCAATGTTTAAAGGATAAGGGTTGCAATGTGTAACCGCTTTTCTTAGTTTTTGTATTTCTGCATCTTTGTTTAATTTTATCATTCTGAGTTTGTAAACAAGATCAACAAGCTAAATGTAAAGGTGATCGTCTCTGCTGAAAGACCTTTTTTGTTGTTAATAAAATCACGGAAGTGGGCACATCCTAATTTCCTGCTAAATCACACTGCAGATGACCAATTATTTTTTACAATTAACTTTTCCACCTGATCTCACCTGATTCTGTTTGCATATGGCAACAGTCTCTGGTTGACATTGATGAGATTAGTATGATTTAGTAACACAGTGTAGAGCTGCAAAGATTAATTGATTAGTTGTCAACTACTAAATTAATCACCAACAATTTCATCGATCTGATCAATTAATCACTTTGAATCCTTTTTTTATGAAAAAAGGAAGAATTCTCTGATTCCAGCTCCTTAGATGTGATTATGTTCTAGTTTCTTCACTCCTCTTTGACAGTAAACTGAATATCTTTGAGTTGTGGAAAAAACAAGACATCTCAGTACGTCATCTTGGGGTTTGGAAAGCACTGATCGACATTTTCTGACATTTTATGGCCCACACAACTAATCGATTAATCAAGAAACAAATCAACAGATTAATCGGCAATGACAACCATCGTTAGTTGCAGTCCTACTGTAGTGAAACAAGATGTCTGCCCTCTATATTTTTCCCATCAGGTTTGTTGTACAGTCTAAAGATGAATGTCACATAGTTAATTTACCTGCACTCTTGGGTTGCATACATTTTTAGCATAATGGCCCCAGTCAGAAGTGAACCCCAAAACCTGGCAGCCTTTGTTTAATTCTCATCGCATCTTTATACACGGTTTAAAATATACCGACCGGTGCTGCACTGTCTCAGGAAACACAATGATACATTCTCCTTGCATCTCTGCCCTCGCTTTATCCCTCCTCCATCTCTCCGTTTGTCTTCCTTCCCCTCATTAGAGTCCTAGCTTTAATCGTGTGGAGGCATGGCAGTCTCAAGGGCCACAAACCTAATTAACAGTACAGGCTACTGCGGTGGATGGGTTTCAAATGAGATGGATGCTTTGAGAGTTTGTCTATAGATGTTCTTATATCAGCATCTCTTTAAATGAGTTTTTTTCATACTGTGTCTTCTATTTCCATTTGCTGAAGTCAGTTTTCATGACTTGTTTTGTTCATCTATACTTTGCATATTAGATACATTATGGGTGGATTTTGTCCTGGGTAGATTGCAGTCAAAAATTAAGCCTGACTACTGATCATTGCTGTTTTTCAAGGTAGCAAAAATGTTTAATGCAAGAAGCATTGCTGGTGTTTAAACCACATTTTCTTCATGCCCTGTTATACAGCTCGCTTGTGTTTTTTTGTAGGACAAGAGGAATGCATGGCAATAACAACCAATATGCACACGTACAAACAAGGTCTTAAGTGTGATCAGGATATCCAACGATGGCACACAGTGCTCAACAGCTGTATTACTGACAAAGTGAGCGAATTATCCTGAGTCCTTTATAAATGAGACATTGTCTTGCCTCCTGCTTGCTTCTATAAGGAGAATCGCCAACTCCGAGTGACTCACTCACTGGTTCGCTTACTGACATTTACTCCCTTATATTTACTCCCTTACACTCAAGGCTAAATCACACTGACAGCTTATGACATGTGTCCAAACAGGCACTTCTATTATTGTCTGTCAGCCCACACAGCAGTGGCAGTGAGACATGCATCAGAAGGCGCTCTGTGACTGCTGAAGTCCTGTTTTCCATTGTCAACTCAGGCAGAACAGCAGCACGTATTGATGTATAGCAGTATTCAGTGTCAGGTAAACATAACATAGGTAGGTAAAACATAACATTAGAAAGACATTTCCTGACGAGGCGAGATACTGCAGCAAGAAATATTCTTCAGGTGTTAGGTCATGTAAAATAACCCACAAAATATTTCTGAATACAGCTTACGCTTATGCATTATACTATGCTGTGTAGTCTTGTAGTGTTTACTACAGTGTTCAATTATTTTATTTTATATGCCCAAGGCTGGGTATTGTTTGAAATACAATTCAAGAATTTAAATATTAATTCCAAGATGCTTTTTGAGTTTATTTAGAAGAATGTTTTTAGTTCAAAAAAGATATCAATGTTCTCAAATGTAAAAAGTTGTCCGAATGTATGCAGCTTAAAAGCGTTTTTTCCCTAAATACAATAGTCTAAAATTGGAATTTGTTCAGTTTGAAATAGTGTTTGGTACCCAACTCAATATTTGCAACTGCATGCCGTGATGGTCAGTAAAACTTTATTCTTTCTGACTGCACAAGGTGAAAAATTGTGAAAAATCACATCACTTTGTCATCATTTTGTTGCAAAAATAATAACAGATTTTCAAAAACCAGGTGTTTCACCTTTTTAACTTTTTAACTCTGGCTGCACGATATGAGGAAAATATGATAATATTATTTACGATAGATAAACAGATAGTAAAGTGTACTGAGTTTTGCATTTCTGCTGCTTTCAGTATTCTGCTAAAATACAACAAATTGCTTGTTGAATTTAAAACAAATGAAAGAAAATCATTTCCAACATTCTTTTATTGAACAAATTGAACATTGAATTGAATATAAAAGGCACCACTAATTACCGCGAGTAGGGCTTTGACTCCGAACTTCGTTATTCGAATATAATTCAAATATTTAAAAAAATAATGATATTCGAACGAATATTTGGCAGCCCTTAATATTTGAATTTCGAACCTGTTATGGGCATTATTTTTTGTAAATGTGTTTGTTTGTAAACCTTGTTTTCAATTCAGATTCCAAGGCTTTTTCACGCATTTCAAAATGTAACTACACGTCGCAGTGACGCACGTCGGCTTGGTTTCCCCCGACTCATTTCCTGGTTCTCTTTCTCCATAAACAACGTAAAATCAAGGAGAGGGTTAACTTTTCCTGCTACAGATTTCCCACCGTGGTCAGAAAACACAGGGGAGACGATTTGTTTCTCTCACTAGGACTCTAGAGTCACTACTCACTCTGAAGCTACCGGTAATCACCATCACTCTCTCACAACACACACACACACACACACACACACGCCGGCTCGATGCACACACCAGCGCACAAGTATGAACATCAGACCACTTACGTAGGCTACAGTGAAAGCTCCGAAATTCCTGTCGAAAGCATACTGTTTGTGTTTAATCCAGGGTCTGACTTTTCATTAAAAAAAAAAAAAAAAACAGTTGCGTAAATGTGTTTTCCTTCTGAAAACATAATTGCCTGCCTGTTGACATTGACTGATACACTGCCCTCTGGTGGACAGAACATATACAACTTATACCAATATAGGTCTTACTGAAGGCATTTAATGGTCAAAATATTATTAATAAATATTTGAATATAATCGAATATTAATATTAATAAACAAACGAACTTCGAATATGATTTTGGGGCAAAAGTCAAAGCCCTATTATTGAGCAAGTTGATATTGCAGTGACGATTAAAAAAATATATATATAAATTGTGCAGCCCTAGTTTTAACCTCATATTTGTCGTAGTAGCATCCTTCACTGACCAATCATCGAAATAAGAAGAATACTTTTAATGTGCTTTCTTATTGAGTGATTGTACAAAATAATGTCAGACCAAGATTTGCTCCTGTGAATTGAGTCCTCCTGGCCTGACTGTTCATCCACAGCCTGGATCACTGGTTTCCTAGTCTATATCTACGATATAGACTATCCCGGAATTGCTACGTTGCCGCCAAAAATTTCACCAGATTTCACTCTTTTCGGCCGGATGTCCGGTACCTTCCGCTTTCTTTGTGTTGGAATTTTAAACTCCGGTGGATGTATGAGGACAATGGTTAACTGCTCCTCAGATCTCTGCAGGGTAAATCCAGACAGCTAGCTAGACTATTTGTCCAACCTGAGTTTTCTGTTGCACGACTAAAACAACTTTTAAATGTAGACGTTCCACCAAAACAAGTTCCTTCCCGAGGCTATTTTGCAGTGGCACCGTGGCTCTGCCCGGTGCTTAGCATGATGATTGTGATTGGTTTAAAGAAACATCAATAAACCAGCGCAAGTTTTTTACCCATCCCGGAATGCTGTGTGGACTAGCCAGACACTTCCTCCGCAGCACTGTGGAGGAAGGTCTGGCAAAACGAGACTACTGGTCTTTTGGATGTAGGGCGTATTCAGAGTGAGAGAAAACATTATTTATTTATCTATATGTGTGTACAGTATGGGGTTTAATTGGTGTGTCTTTGTGTAAGTTAAAGTTATGTAGCTTGGTGACCCAAAGACCCAGAGGGGTGGGAGCAGCATCCAGAGCTGACAGAGATGGTGACATAAGAGATGGATGGAGAGTCTTCTGTTGGCAGCAGATAAGCCCTCAGTTATACAGTCTCATCTAATAAAACACAAAAATGTGCACACACACTCTGAGAAATTAACATTTGACCCTATATCTTTCATTTGTTGATAATGTTTTTTATTTTTAAAGTCATCAGCTTATTAGCTTTTTTTACAGTTTTGTTCTACCTTCTGAGTCAGCATAATGTGCAGTCCAGGCTGTCAGGCAAACACTTGTCACTCATTTTGGCTTTGGATCGCTTAACACTTTGAAATGGCACCAAGACAGAAGCTGACAAGTTTTCTGAAAGTCTGTCTGACGTCCGTTCTCGCTATTGACTTTGTCTTGCCTGCACTGTGGCTTATTATAACAGAAACCAATCTATTCACAGCAACCTGCAAAACATTTACGAAACTATGATAAGAGGCCAAGTTCTAGAAAATGAGTTGATACATGCTGGCACTGTGCCATAGGTGTGTTGTTTTTTTTTACCTAAAGGTATGATCTTGAAGATTTTCATACAAATAAATATCTGTTCAGTCACTATCTAACTCCAAATGAGGTAACACAATGGTGATTGAGCCTATGGCCCACTGATGAAAGCACTTGCATTCGCAATAAACTCCTGCGAAGATTTTTTTTTTACTTTGTTCTGTAAAAAGTGCTATATCACATAGGTTTATTTCATTTATTATTATTTTGTACTGCTAAAAATAAAACCATATATTTTAATTTGTTTCATTAACTGGTTCTTAAAATAGTCAAATCATTTTATTTATTTATGCTAATTATGCTTGCTTGATGCAGATGTTTGCTGGCGATTAATGAGGCTGAAGGTGGGCTCTTTTTCATCCTGACAAACGTATAGTTCCAATATGGTTTTAACTGCGCTGTGTTGCCTCCCAGGCACCATCCCTGCTCCATCCCTGCTGCCCACCCCTCCCCACAATCATGTTCATCTTTGTCTTACTTCCCTCTCCTCTCTGCTGCGTGTGTGTTCAGTGAATCAGTGGACTTGTTATTGCATTCATAAGGGTTTGTATGTTTCTCTTGGGCTTTTATGGCCTATTTTATGCCATATCTATTCCATACCACCATGGTCAGGTCAGGTTAGGTGTCTTTTATCATACATGTCACAACCAAGGCAATGAATTGCCCCATAATATCCAATATTTCATTGCGTTGTGTATATGATGTTGATGGAGTAGTGTTTTTCTGAGCATCATGCAGTCACAGAGCAATTTATTTTGTTTTTCATCATTAGGATGAAATATTGTCTGGAAATCTAAATAATCTGTATTTTTTTAGGGTTTGACTCCTCCTGAACTTGGACAAATATATATACAGTATTTTAGGGCTATAAGCCATTTCAATGTGTATTGAATACTTGGTTCATTTCTTTTTGCTGATTAATTTGAATTAGTCCTAATGGAAAGCAAAGCAGACTGTGGATATGCACTGGGAATGTGAGCAATATCTTAATTTCTGTCAAACTGTCTGAAAAAAAGTCTTGCACTCTATACTTTACACATTCAAGGTCTCAACTCAAGGTCTTAATTAAAGTTAAATGATGCTTGGAGTTGTAGAGGTCCTGAATTATTGCAGTTTTTTCAGCTGTTCTGCTGGTGAGGAAGTCAGCCCAGATCGGTTTTTCAAGTGGTGTAGAGTTGTCACACCAAATGCATGTTCTTAAGGGAATGGTTGGATCTCTGTAAATTATAGAGTGTGGTCTAGACCTACTCTATCTGTAAAGTGTCCTGTGATAACTTCTGTTATGATTCAACACTATAAATAACTAAATAAATAAATAAATAAATTTAATTTAATTGTCTGCATTGCAACTGCATACTGTATTTCTCTGTTGTGAAATCCATCAAGGAATTAATTACAGCTGGCATTTATGTAGGTTTAATAGCTTGCCTAAACAGACAGCGTATGTATCTTAAAACATTGTCTTGCGTTTTTTCTTTTTAATTACAGTAGGCTAAATGACAGGAAGTGTTTTAATGTGGAGGCGTGCTGCCTCAACTGAAATCAAGAGTTCCTCCTATAATGACATACTTTTATAAAATATAACATTAAAGAGATATTTTGCTGATATAAATCTAGCTCTGTGTCATGGCAGTGTGGGCAGTGTGTGCAGATGAATGATGTTTGGCTTCCCCCTGTGGTGCCATTGCACCGAGCCACCACAGAATGGAGCACTGGAGGTCTCCGCTCCTCCATGCACTGTCACCAGGGAAGCCAAACACCATTCATCTAAACACACTGCCCACACAAAGATGCCACAGAGCTGATCTGAAATCGGTAAAGTAACTTTAAGCTTCAGGAAAAATGAAAATTGAGGTTCTGCATATAAAAGACCACATATTTATCGACTGAGGTAAACCTTCTCTTTCCATGATAATGAGTTGCTTCTGTCTGATTTAACAGATTAATTTAATAGCACATTCACTTTTTGTTAATTAATCAGGGCAGCAAAATGTGGTGGAAAAGAAATGTTTTGAAATCTAGAGGATATTAGTCAATCACAAACGGGTGAAGATGTGCTGCAGGTTGAAGTTAGTTTGATAAATACCAGCTGGACGCATGCTTTCGAGTTAAAATTGGTTTATCCTGGAGGTAATCTTGATATATCAACATGAACGTCACCCTTTTCTGTCTGAAATCTGTTTGGAATAAAGATTAACATCAGAAACAAATGGCTTGGGATCTTGGGACTGTAGGGATTGGGAATCCTAATCTGTCTTTCTCTGTTTGATTGTGGAGGGATTATCATTGTCCAAGCTGGACCACCACATGGAACCACCAGGTCACTTATTATTTTCCCCCTAGCGTGACCTCTGCTCGCCCTAATTTCACAATTCACCAGCGCCTGACAACTTGGCAGTCCTGAACAAAGCTTTCATATGGCTCTCTTGGATATAAATTCAGCTACAGTGACATCCAAGAGCCTGAGGACATCTGTACCATCACAGTATTTGGCCGACCCTACAGAAAAGAAAAGGAAAAATATGTTGTTTAATTACTTAAATGGGGTGGATGGTCAGGGGATGACTTATATAGCCTAACTGTGATGGATGAAGAGCATACGCAACACGTGGCTCAGGAGAAATGCTTACATATATGGCGATTAATGAGACCAGTGGGTTGGTTCGTGAGCTTTGAGTGACGCAATCTAATGCCAATTAAATTCCTTTCCTTACTCTCTGAACGCTCTCATCCGCGCAAATCCGAAACACTGGTCTTTATTGACTTTGAAAGTGATTGACAGCTACAGCCTGGGTTGCCAGTTGGCGGCGGCTTTTCACCATTATTGAGATCATTCACCATATCTAAGCCCCATTAATCTCTTATTCCCAAATTATAACTTTGCAGCGTCACAGACGGCGCTGGAAAAGTTGTAGAAAAGTGATGTTATTTTGTTACTTTTTTTAAAAGTACTTTTTCCTCTTAAAAGATAGAAAGCGGCAAATAAGGGGATAGAAAGTTGGGGATGGCATGCAACAAGGTTCGCAGCTGGATTCGAACTAGAGTTCTTGCGATTACATGGTCAGTGTCCTAAACTTAAACATCCAATCTTTCATCCGCACTCAGTAGTAGGTGTGTATCCTAAACTGATTTCTGTGCAACTATGGCCCTGTGAAGTAACCCTGGCTGCTTTGAGATGTTATTTGCTGCGATGTGGAGAGATGGAAAGTAAAGCATTAGGTTTAGGTGGTGGTAGGTTGTTGGGCCCTCTGGCTTTGACATAATGATAAAAAGATATTGTCCTCTGGGCCTTGTCATGATTTAGGTCATGGTCTGTAATGAGACCTTAGTTTAGCAATGAGGTTCGGCAACAAAGGTGTTTCGTTGGGAGCCAAAATAATGATGGTGTCACCACCAAAGAACCAAATGTGTGTTTGATTGACAATGGAACACATGTTGTGACAGTCCTGTATAAAGGGTTAGGGTCCCAAGAAAAGGTAGTTATTTGAAATCAGAGCCGTCCAAGAATGCAAACTTAACTCCTTTCAATCTTGACGATCCACTCCTTCTGTTCTTACCTTTTACAAAACATGTCCTATAACCTCTAGGCAGGTTAAACTAGAATATTTTTTCCTAGTACTTGCTGATGCACCTTCAGTCTCTATTCTCTAAAGAGAGGTAACAGGACAGATCTCGGACAGTGTTTGTATCCATCATTGCTTTGGTCACTTTTGCAGTTTCTCATCTCAGACTCACCGTTGGTTGTGTTTCAGTGAAGTGTGTGATTGCAGTCAGCCATGTGGTTGTTGAAAGCATTGTCTCATACTGAAGAAGGAGAAATGGACGATATTTAGGAGTGTTTTTGTTGTCAAAAGTGAAATGCTCAAGTTGATGAGTGTGCAACCATCAGCTTGCTGTAATGGAGGGAAAGGGTCTAGCCAAAATTGATTCATGCCACTTTTCTCCTGACACAATTTGTTTTTGTTTATTGAGACATTTATTAAACTGAGCATGAAACGTAAGCAGTTTCTGTGGCGAGGAAGCGAAAAAAGCAGACAAAAATCTGTATGTCGGCCTTGTGAGCATGAGTGAGATGAAATTGCTAGAACAACTGGTACAAAGTATTAAATGAATAAATGCATTGGAACCAAGTGTCATTCAATCTGTCCATGTTATGAAATTCTAGTTACATTCTTATTCTGCTGTTTTCTGGCAGTTTTATTCCTCCGGCTGACATTGCTGTTTATCCCCAGCTCAGGCCCAACAGGGATGCTGGTTCCAAGCTTGTATTATGTGATATTAATATAATTACTGTTTATAATATGACAACATCGAGCATAGAGTTAGCTGAATGTTAAGGATAGGTTTCTTTACTAATATTTTCACCTAGGAAATGGATTTCTTTCTGTAGGTTTGCATATCTCTGTCTGCAGCTTCATTTTTTATGTTTGGCACATGAAGATCTGAATCTGTTCAATCATTTTACACATCAGAAAGTCTGAAGTGCAAAACAAATTGCCTCTTTATCGCAGCAGCATGTATAGCCGCAATCATGTAAAGCTCTCAGCACCAACATTATATGCCACGTTGCTGCACTTCAACAGAACCACACATTGTAGGTCCAACAAAATGGCTATATTGGAATTACGAAGTAGTTTTCTTAAGAAGGAGCAATCTACATTAATGTTACTTACTGAGAGTAGCGATAGTGTCCACAGCCCAGGCTTACCAGACAGTTGTTTTTTACCAAATAAACACAAGACTGTGGGTCACAGAGCACCATCAACAGTGACCCTTTTTCCATTCATGACGGAAACCAGAAAAGGAGACGATCTGACTCTGTTTATTCTTATTAGCTGACTAGGGTGCTTATTCAAACGTGCCTGGTCCTCCTTAATCTTACCTTAAAAAGCAAACTATTTACTGTACTTTGTGATGATACATGCTTTAAATTCTAAGATATAAGCTGGCTGTCAGATAATGACCAATACACTTCAGGAGTATTTCGCATTAAAAGCCTACAAGGAAAGGGTGGGAGGATTAGGCGTTTGGAATTGCTTGTAGGCTTTTAATTTGAAACATCGGTGCAAAAAGTGTTGAGTTTTATTGGCAGTATCTTCACAATGAAAGAAAAATAATAATGTAGAAGCGATTGGAATCATTACTGAGTCAGAACAGTAGGTATGACATGACTTTACTGTTGGTGGAATCAGTGCTGTGGGAACTTATATTATCCTAAATGTATGTGTGTAGTATGAAGTATGTGAGCTTAGATGAACAGCAAACAACATCAGCAGCAAATTAAAACAGGAGCTGATCAGAAAAGAAGACAAGTTTGATGATATTTTTTTCAAAAATTGGGACACTTTAAAGGCCTTTCTCTAATATAAGACTATTTCAAAAATGGGTCACTGTTTGAGAATGTATGTAATGCATTATGAAATGAACCCATCTTTAGCAGTCTGTAGTCTAATCTAGACTGGACCCACCTTTTGTATGCTTCCTGTGTCACCCCACACAGCCAGATCATACTGTAAGTGCACTTTTGTTTTGTTTTTTTAAAGTGGAATGAGAAAGTGTGATGTCCTGCTGGCCATGCCTCTAGTGACCCTACCAGTCTTTGTCTCTGCTCTGGTATGGTCATGCCAACACTGTGGGTCTGAGTCACCCTACAGCACATGGCATCTGATGCCTTTACACTCGCCCACTCACACTTCCTCTACACTTTTTCCATTCCCATGCACCCCCTCCAAAATCCTCTCATGTTCTGTGCCTTCTTGTCTTTCCCATGCAGTGTTATCTTTTCCTTTTTCAGAGGACTAAGCCTTTCCAGTCTTTGATATGGGAGCACATACTTCCTCTGATTGTCCTCATTGTCCAGTTAATGAACTATCTTGGTGGTTTCACATATTTTAGCCCATTAACTTCAGGTCATTTACACATAGCATTAGTGCCAGCCATTTCCCCAAGTATACCAAGATTTTAGTACTCAACGTAAAGATGAAGGTATGCTTTGAAAATGGTGGTCAGTAGGAGTATTTGCAATATAAAGTTAATCGGACAAAACGCACAAAAAAACACAATGTAAGAGAGACATCATGATCCGGATTTTAAAGGATTTTAAAACTTAAAATATGATAAAATGTAGTAAATTTTCTTTTCTGTAAAATCTGTTGAATCAATAAAAAATACCTATATAGAAATACAAAATGCATTTCTCACGGAACACAACTTGACTACTGGCTGCATGCAGGCTGATCTATTGAGGCTGCTGTATGCATCGTTTTCCTGTGATTGCTTTTTCTCCTGTGTTGCTCTTTGTGAGAGACATTTTCGCTTGATGTTAAAAACAGCTGGACATGAACAGAAATGTTTGGTCGCTTATCTACAGAAATAACAAAAAAAAATGACGCCTATAATCAAATTGGGCACAGAAATACAAAGCACATCCCCAGAAGCCACATTGTTTTCTTTGTTGGTGATGTGATTGGTGCAAATGTAACTTTCTCTATTAAGGAGGAGGTGTTGCAGTTATTTATTTTCAGTGTGTTGTTTTGTGCTTGTGTTGCTCTTGTTGTTGAGATACAGTTAAACAGTCCGGCGTCCTCAGGCTATTGTTTACTATGGGGTTTTATGGGAGGTTGTAAGCTGTTGGAGGTGCAGACTTGATTCATGAGGGGTCCAGAAACTGTTGAGAAATGTATCAGCCATTAACCCTCAGGCATATTACTATCTCTGCCACAGCAGGCTGGATTTGACCTAGCATTAAGATCTGTCTCTTTGAGCTGATATATAAGGATCTATGTAAGTGTTAGAAATAGGCTATAAGAACTTTACTGAGGTTAGCTGTAAGCTAGCTAGCAACAGACACACTGGCAGTGTGTGGAAGTGTGCCAGTGTGTATAACCGTTTTCCCATGACGGGGATTACACCACGATCATGTAGCCGGTTCGTAATTTGGTCATAAACAACCGAGTCTCTTGCCTTTCCTTGAACTTGTCTGACAATTTCGGCGTCAGCCGTCAGCCCTTACCCACAGAAGTTCCCAATTCTTGCCGTCTCTCCAGTTAGAGATTTTCTTTGGCATGTTCGTGTATAGGCCCTTCTTCTTCACCCTCAGATGGTTGTATTCTTCCGGTTTCGTGGCATTCACTTGATAGAAACGTCATCAACACGCCCACTCACTCGCTGTGAATACTCCGGACAATGATCTGCTCTGTTCACTCATGGGCTCAATCAGACATTACACAGACTTTGTACTAAGGATCTGGCAGGGTAGAGTCCTTTTAATGTCCGGTCCAAATTATTCGGACATTCGGGGTAATGTCTAGATATGTTCAGGGTTGCAGTGCATGTGTGAAAGGGGCTTCTTCAGAACTCATCAGAAATCACATTTGTGTGTGTTTTTTCTTCAGTCTCTCTCTTTTTTCTTTCAGTCTTTGTATCTTTATGAAGCCCAGAGATAAATGCCACATTTTTGCTTAGGTTAAAACATTTTCAACTTGTGCTGATGGGTATTGTATGTTTTGTATGCAGAAAAAAAAGAATCCACCTCACGTTTTTTTCTGAACACACCTGCAGGATAAAGGATGATACATATTGAAGCCCTTTGAGGAAGATTTGTCATTTTTGGATTTTATGCTATATTAGTAAAACTGACTTGACTTGATAGATTTATAGGCAAAGCTGTCCTTGTTATTGTTTACAGAGTGTTAAACACTGATGCACTAGATGTTAGGCATATTTCAGTAAATCAAAATAAGTTTTTTGTAGATAAACAAGTTTATTGTCCTCAAAATTATTTTATTTTTGTGTTAAACCAAAAATAAGCTTTCGTATTGGCACAGGTAAAGAAAAATGTCACCCAACCCATCAAGGAAAGATTATGTATACCCTTTTGCCAAAAAGTCACTACATAATACTAAAAACATGCAAAGTCCCTTAGAATAGATAATATTGGAGTATGTTACACGTTTAGTCAACTTTCTGCCTTTTATTGTATGAATGATAAATGCACTAAAAAGCATCAACGTGGTCATTCGATGTAGTTTCAAACTTAAATAAATCTTAATTTAGTTTCAGGTTAAACATGCTGTAGTTTACATTACAAAGCTGCTGGGAAAGGACCCACCGTGCTTAGACATTCTGGGCTAAAACACTGGGGTCTGTCAGCCAGCTGCCATCAATTTCACTTTCCTCTTCAGACACATATCTCTTAATAATGGTTCATTCATTACCTTCAATAGGTGTTGCAGATTTATCCCTTGGCTCTGGTCGAGCTTAGGCTGCACTTTGCCAAGAAGACAGCTGGTAATAATTTAATACATGGACACATAGGCATCATCATTATTCAGCAGAATTGAGGGCTATGATTTGTTTCCCCTCTCACACCCACAGATACTCCAGCTGTCCAGCTGTACATCTGGAAGTAATAGCTGACTTTAACTAATTTCATATAGACTATTTATTTATTTATTGAATTACCAGAAAACATGCTATATCGTGATTTATATCGTTATTGAGATATGGCATTATCTATATTGGGATAGAAGATGTTGGCCATATCGCCCAGCCATAAATTTAACCCTAGCCCTAAAAAAAAGAGAATAACATCCTGTGAGTTTAGGCTTGGTTGAATAAAAGGTCTATTTTCTAGACCTTATGTTTTAGTGATATCTATTCCTGCGACCCTGACATTCAGGGTTGGATTGATGATTAAACGTGCCGCAAAGGCTTCTCAAAGTGCCAAGTTACTGAGGTTTATTACAAAAACATGCTTTCTTCTTTTTACAAATGTTATGCTTGTTTTTTTAGAATTGCTGAAAATATTTTTTGCAGCGTTAATAGATTTTTCCCAGCATTTGGGAAGTCACTCCGGAAACCCAAATCCTAAGATATAGAGTGTTGAGAAGCTATCTTTTTGTCCTACATGTCTCTAACTTGATGCATTACATCACTGCATATCTTTATTGCACATTATCTTATATTCTTTATACTGCACACTCCTTAGTCAATTTTTTTTGCACACTCCACCCTCGTTATTTTAAATGCTGCACAGCTTTTTTTTATTTTTATATATTTTACATATTTCTTTATCGCAAATTTTGGGCGTGTGTGCGTCCCATACGCGTGCGTATGGATGGAGGGATGGCAGGATGAGGTCTCTGTTTAAACCCCTGCAGGCTGCTCCTCAGATGAAATGGCACACAAGTGACTGCCCCTGAGATCACATGCCACTCAAAGTGTGCAGTCAGACCTGAGAGTGTCAGGCGAGGAGGGGGAGTGAGGGGAACTGATGGAATTGGAGCTACAGTAGCTGAGCCACTGCCTCTGATTGCAGCTCTTGATAAAGAAAAGTATCTGATAGGCAATCAGAGTTGTGGCCTGAGAAGATTTGAACATTTTTTGTACACTGTGGATCGGTCCACCTGGTCATCTGTTCACCTATCTTTGAGAGGGCTGATGTGATTTTGACAGCAGATGCGTCTCTACTGGCGTTTCAAAATGACATGTCAGGGTATTAAAAACAGAGCTGCAAGCTAAAATGAACATGGGTCAAGCAAACACACCTCAATGTTGAAGGCATGGGCCTTATTTATCCTAAATAAATGGTAAAAAAAAAAAGCCCATGTGTAAAAGGGGCTACGGTTTGTAAGTTCAGCAAATAGAGCCTTTTCACCTGACGTCAGATAAATTCCGTCTGACGATATCTTCTCGTTGTCTCTGCAGTTCAAGATTTACGACAGCGTCTGTCCCGTCTTCTTCTTCGCCCTCGTTGTTTGTTTACTTCCTGGGGTGCCTGGATAGCTCACCTGGTTGAGCGTGCGCCCCACGAAGTACACCGCAGCGGCCGTGGGTTCGGTTCCGACCTGCCGCCCTTTGCTGCATGTCATTCCCTCTCTCTCTCTCTCTCTCTCTCTCTCTCTCTCTCTCTCTCTCTCTCTCTCTCTC
Organism: Sander lucioperca; assembly: GCF_008315115.2. Classification (NCBI taxonomy): domain Eukaryota; kingdom Metazoa; phylum Chordata; class Actinopteri; order Perciformes; family Percidae; genus Sander; species Sander lucioperca. The sequence goes on from NC_050193.1 coordinate 21,620,131, forward strand.
TCTCTCTCTCTCTCTCTCTCTCTCCCTCCCTCCCATTTCACGTCTCAATGTGTCCTGTCTAATCATCATTTATAATCAATAAAAATAAATGGATTCACACTACTTTTTTTACTTTTTCACTTTGACTGTGAATAAAGTGCCATAGTGCATAAAAAAGCATCAAAATAGAGCTTGTTTATTAAAAGAATGTGCCAGATAAGGATCCCCCGATCACCCCGACAGAAGAAGGATTTCAAACAAAGATGTGTTATGGGCTTTTTATTACTGTGTGTATTCGTTATATTGGATAAACATGATTTGTTTGTTTAGTAACTGATCCCTGGTCATCTCTCATTTGGCAAAAGTGGCCCCCAGGCAAAGCAAGTAAAGGATTCCTGTCTCAGTCTCAGAAACATTTGATTAAAAATTAGAAGTATCTCAAAGGCAGGGCTGTACGGATGTTCATAATATTTATCCCCCTGTAAATCAAACTGACAAGCTCTTTCTGCTTTATGGCATCTGGGTGACATTTTACTGTTATAGCTTCGGTTTCTCAATCTTACTGCCTTTGTTATTGGATAGTTTGGTTCCTGTCATTCATTTTTTGTGATAATTTAAGAGTGATTTTAAGATGTTTTCGGTTTGTGTGTTTATTGGCCTTACCTTGAGCAGGTAAGAATATGTGTTCTTATACAACAGTGATAGTAATCAACTCTTTCTGTCTGTCCTGCAGGGCATCTTCACTCTCTTGTTGGGACCTTTCACCTTCTTCAACGCCCAAAAGACCAAATATCTGCAGATTCTCACCTCACTAATGCGCTGGATTGGTAAGAATAAACTAATCCTGCAATATTTCCTCACTACCACTAATTACTCAGTTTACATTTAGAAATTTTTGACTTCTTTAAACATGAGATTTTTCTTTGCTTTTCACTGGTTTCTTCCAGCCGCCTCTTTCTGCCTCCCACTTTTCTACCAATACATATTTCCATTTTCTCTGTGTCTCCCCCTGTTTCTTTCATTCCTCCCTCCCTGCCCTCGCCTGTGTAGCTGCTGTGCTCAGGTCTGTCCATCATGGTTTGGTCCTGCTCTGTGTCTTTGAATCCTATCTCCTCTCATTCCTCAGCCTGACAGGCTTGACAGCCCGTCCCAAGCTTGATTGGACCGTCACTCACAGGGCGAAAATAAACCGCCCGTCCTGGGCCCGCTGTTAAAATCACAACACCACTGAATCATGGCGCTCCCGCCACCCCCGCACTGCTGCGTGCTAGCTTGCATAAACGACACACAAACACAGCAGCATCCACATACTGTCCACTGACTGGCTGGCTACGTAACACAGGGGTTATTTAGCTGCACCTTACACACTTCCTCTTCTGTCTTCACCCTCCCATGGCGCGTTATGTATTTGACTGGTTTTGTCGCTTTTGCAGCGCTCTTTACAACACTGGCTAATGATTCAAAATGGCACCAGTGTGTGTCTAGTGTCCATGTGTTTGAGCAATAACCCAAAGAAAAGGACAGCCAATAGAATTTGATGTGATTTGATTTTAAAATTGTATAGAACATCACAATGAATTACAGTTTTGACAAAAGCCAAAGAAAAACATTTTAGGGTCTTATTTCTTGGTCTAGATTAATCTGAGTCACTCGTTGTTGAGCTGAGATGTGACATGCTAATGTTGCCTAGAGGAAATGTCTTCAGATTTAGCACAAACATTCACTTGGACTCCAGGATTTTTGTGGTCCTTATGACCTCACATAACACATTTTGGGCCATAATTTAAGATTGTATACGCTGTATATGACAGAATTTTACACAAATGTCTAATAGGAGAAAAAGATGGAGTGATGACATTTCATACCCAATATGTCAACGGTCAACTTCACTTCACTGCAACATCATAATATTATGCCAAAACACTTTTCTGGCCATTATTCAACGCCATAACTCACAGAACAGGAGGAAAGACATTTGGTTGGATATTGAGTCGGTAACACTAATCTTGAAACTATGGTGATTGTTAAGATCTTCTGTGCTGCCGGGTTGAAGATGTGTGTGAAGCATCCATGTTTTGCAACTTGAATGGTTGGCGGATGCATACCACCGCAAGACTGTAATTCTAGTTTTCATGTGTAAAAACAGTTTGAGTTAATGAGACTGTTTGTTGGAGTGTTTTTGAAAGAGCTGCTACTTGAGGACAAGAGAACATAATATTCTGTAAAGACATTCTCTTCTTTTCAGATATATGTAGGTATGTGTGTTTTTGGACAACTACAAGGTGGTGTGATGTAGAAAGCAAAAACACTGTAACACAGTTTAGTATCCTACAGTACTAACTGTGTCTTTAGATCAGGTGATTGGCAGTCAAAGGTGTGTTTACAGGTGTGTGTTTTTGCCGCTTAAAACGATGTAACCCACCACTCTCAATCTGCCTCATCCCCTGCAGGCTTGAGCTGGCTGTAAAAGATTTTTAGTTTGCTTTTTTACTGAATACGCCGTGTGTGGCGTGACTTGTGAATTTAAGCTGATCACAGCCGCTGTTTTCCGAATGAGGAAACTGGTTATTTGTTTGTGCCTGGCTCTGTTTTATCTTAAACACTCTACAGACATAAGACCCCACCTCTCATCCTGACCATTACTCACTGCTTCCTGGATACACCTGCAGTCACCTGTGCTGCCCTGCGAGGGGAAGTGTCGTGCCGGATGTCAGGTTTAGCAGCTGGCTGGTGTGTCGGGGCTCTGCCTCCTGCCCTCGGCTCTAGCCTTGTCAAGACCGTTGCCGCTCAACTGTAGTCACCTTTTTGTCCAGTGAGCCCTGTTCTGTACACCAAACATGAGTGATGGTGTGGCTGCCTGCTGCTGTGCTTCCTGTAGCATGCTGGGATTTTCAGTGGCGTAGCCATTAGCCTGGGTCAGTGTGACACCTACAAGCCAGAGCTCCTGACTGCAGTCATTTCTTTTCCCCCCGCCGTGCCACTTTAGTTCCTAAATTAAAATGGAAAGTGGTGCAAAAGGGCAGCGTTTTGGGCTCAGGCCATCTGTACGCATTTTGTTTGGTCACTGCAACATTTTTAACACTACAAACACTGCATTACACTACATTTTTGAACAAAACTAGAGGGAAAGATGCATTCAACTATTCTGCCATTTTCAACATCTAAAGGACACCCGAGGGTTTCACCTAAAGTACCTGAGACACCAGTGATCAGTTGTTTACCAACTGCATGGAAAATGATGCTTCATACGTGCTCTGTCATGTTCAAAATGAAACTCAAACTCAGGGACAGGGAACGTGCTGTCATTCAGGGCAAATAAAAGTCACATATTTGTTGGCCTCAGGAGGCATTTGCATGTGTTCCTATTGTTTTATTGAATATAAAAATGCACAAAACTAAACAATAAGAGCATACCAACCACATTTGAAATCTTTATTAAGTGACTCATAAAGTCATTATTTACTTCTTTAAAGGGGCTCTAAGCGATGGGTGAGGTCACTTCTTGTTGACGTTCAAAGTATTGTCAAACAAAACGGAGGCTAGCTCGCCCCTCCCTCCTCCTCATCCCGTCCCCTCCCCCTCCCTTCCACGCACTAACCCCCCAACCCTCACCACCAAATCCTTCTTGTCAGTAATTGGCTGGAACACTGTTTATGTTTCGTGGTGCAGGTTGGCGCAGTTTGTTTTTGTTGCCGTTTGTGGAGCCTGGGCTGTCTACAAAGACCATGTTTTTTTTACAGTGTGTTCAGGGGACAGGCAGCTAGCGGATAGTGAGGTGATGTTTGCTGTATGTGACAAAAAATGTTGTAGCTTAAAAAACGCGTGACATCACTTAGAGCACTTTTAAACAACATGTAGCATGATGGGGTGCAGATGTGGCTTCGGGTTAAAGGGATCGTTCCAATTTTTTTAAGTGGGGTTGTATGATAATACATTGTTGTATGGATGAATGAAGATGCATATAACATACATCATTACTCACGGAAGCACTTTAACCTTTTTGATGAACCATTAGTTGCAATTGACATTTGTGACACAAACCTGTGACTGCACAAAAATCTTCTGTGCACTGAAAAATAAATCATATATATGAAAACTTAAACCAAAGCAACACAATCCTTACACATTATATGGATAAATGTATGGAAAGGTAAATGTTGTTGCAACCTGTTGCCTCCTCACGTCCTGCCCACTGAAAGCAGAAGGGATCATTATATATCCGCTCTCCGAAGGACCACCTCCTAAACACTGACAGGAGCAGAGAGCTTCTCTAATTGATATTGAGTGGTTTGAGAGGGAGGGAATAAGTTAACAGCCATCCTCACTCAGTAAATGAGTATTAATCACTTCTGTCCATCTCTCCTAGGAGGCATGGAGAGCTGTTTGGATCCTCAGAGGCGTTACTGTCTATATTAACTGTTGAGTCAGTGGCATATAGATCTGTGCTTCCCATGAGCAGCTGTCACATTTATTTCAGAGGAAAGCTAAAGATTTTTGTTTGGTGTTTCTTGATGAAACACTCATCCTACCACCGGCTTAGTTTACACTTACCTTTCCTTTGAAGCATCTTTTCCGCGCTTCTTTATAAGAGCTTGCAACATTGGATTAAAATAGATTTAATGTGGCTTTTTTTTTAACACTTTCCCTTAGATGTTAAGTAGTCTTTTTTTATTGATCAGTGTTATAAAAGCCCCATTAAATCAGTTTTGTAAAACAAAACTTCCAAGGGGGGTGGATATTTTGTTTTTATAGGTACTGTACTTAAAAGATGTGCCTGTATCTACATTTATAGCTTATAAAAAACTAAAAGGTATGGTTTATACTCCCATGTTTAAATATAAACTCTTAAAGATTATATTTGAGAACACACAAAAATGTAATGGTGAAATAAATTTAGCATCTTTAGAATTATCAACCTGAGATTAACTCAATATTTATGTGAAATGTTGTAAAACGGCATCATTGTTCTCCTCTGCAGCAAGAAAAAATAACAAAGTTAAAGAGTCATTGCATCAATCAAATGCTCTTATTTTACTACAACAGGAGCTAAGAAACTGCCTGCAGGGAAATCACAGCTGCCCAGTGCCATTTTGAATGGGTGAGGGAGGCAGATATTGTTTTTGAAGGTCAGGTAGACTGATTGAGTGGAAAGCATGCAGCTCACAGGGGGACAGTGAAATATAAGCAGGTCTTAATGAACTGCACAGCAGAACCACAGTTCAGAGGTCCTGAACAATTACACTTTTTTTATATTAATGAACGTCCGTTACATTCAAGCATTGTCAAATGAGTTGCTACAAAGCTAGTTAAGATTATCAGCTCCACAAAACTCTCTCTGTATTTCTCAGTATGGCTACGTTCAGAAAATTGTGTCATCCGGTGACTTTCGTGCGCAGAAACTCAGGTGAAGATAATTTCCTCTTCTGAAGCGTCCATCATGTTTTTTTAATCCTCGGTGTCCTCCTTGGCTGACAGTGTTGTTGTCATTACTTAGAATTCCTCATGGGGACGACAGAAACTACGCACTATGGCCCTCATTTACAAAACGGACGTACGACAGAAAACAAGCGTAAAACCATATGGTCATTTCCACGCAAAGCTCGGCATTTATCAATATGGACGTGAGCGGAGGCTACGATCAAATATCACGTCAAATTTAAACTCATGTACGCAAGTTTTTGAGTCACTGTGGACATGCGGTGCAGCATATAATCAGTTTAACAGGAGAAGGAGAAGTCATCAGTTGATCTGATCACTAATCGGCAATGGCAGATCTGGCTCTTTTAGAAGACCTCTATGCGCCGGTACAACAGTGCACACGTACACACACATGCGCTACGGTGGAGCAATCCATCGGATAGATTAAGGGCAGATGGCTCTGTCTTGCATCAGCGGGGGGGACCCTACTATACACGGCAGAAAAAGTTTGCAACATTGTTTTAGCCTGTGGGGTTCTGCACAACATCACGCAGGTAAACAGGGTGCCATAAATGTAGTGATAGAGCCAGATGACCCCATGCCCAGAGAGTAGTGTCCGGCACAACGCCAACTGGGGAGAGACTGGATATTATTCCTCGCTTTTAAAAGGTATAGTGTTATGTTTGGCAATTACATTCAATACAGGAAACATGACGATGCACAACATTTTTATTTATTCTTTAGGTTTTCGTTTCTCTTTTTTGTCTTTAATGGCCACAAGTGAACGATTTATTTCTGCCATTGACCGACATATTTCGGCTTGTTTTTCTAGCCCAGGTGGTCCAGCTAGGGGGGTGGAGGACAAGCGCTCTCCCTCACAGCTCACAATTGCCTGGCTCTGACTTGTGAAAAAAACACAAGTAAAATAAAGACACTGCATAAACTCCGCTACTGTGTTTATTTAAATATAGGTACACCTACATGTAGGCCTAAGAGATTGCAATATAATCCTGTATATTACAGTTAGGACTATAGCATACATATGTCAAGGATGTATAAGTTAAATAAACTTCAGCTGGAGCCTGTTTTTCTACGGCAGCACTGTTGACCGCATCAGTGTTTTCTTTCCATTCCGCATTCTTTCCTTAGCCATTAGTACCATTTTTCAGGCTGCCAAATAGTACATGTTAGTGCAAATGAACCTGAGATATCAGGGTTTCAATCTCCACCTCTGAAAAGTGCCGCTTCTTAGCCGGATTATGTCTCGCCATGTCGTAAATTGTAGGGGCGAGGCCTCAAAACCGAGAATATATTGGGGCGATATTTAAATTACGATTGTTTCCATCTGCTGCATTTATCAATGTACGACCATTCTTACACTCTGATTGGTGTGATACGAACGTTTCACGAATCACACGTGAAGCCTGTCGTAAGATGATTTCTCATATCTGCGCCGGTTTCTATGTTAGGTGGATAAATGAGGGCCTATAGCTAGGTAGAAAACCCCTTCAAGTTGGATAACACCGTCCTTTTTGTTGTCTTTCTATGAGAATACTGTTGTCAGCCAAGGACTAAAGCATATTTTTGAGTGTAACTAAATAACAACATGATCAAGGCCACTTTCTCTCATCTGACTTCCACTTAGTGCCCCTGTCCTCCATCGCTGCTTAGTATTAATGTTTCTGTGCGTAATGAGAAGTTTGACTTCCTGCTGAGATGAGGTGATTAGGGGAATGTTGGATTCCTGCTTTAGTCACAGAACATGATCAATTGGCTCTATACTCAGTGACTAAGCTTTTAATTATGATCAGTGACCTCAGTGCCTTGTTTACCTCAGAGGTGCCTTCATTCCAAGGCAAGAGAGGTTTAAAAGGGAGGAATTCAGCCATTTGTTTTAAAAGAAGCTATTTGTTCAGACTTGTTATCTGTTGCTTAAAGGACTAGTTTGGATATTTTGAAGTGGGGTTGTATGAGGTACTTATCCATAGACAGTGGATTAGCTACAGTAGATGGCAGTCAGCGCGCTCCCAGTTTGGAGAAGCAGGCAGGAGCACCGACACGGAAGCTATAAGCAATGTACTGCTGTGGACGGGGGCAGCAGCTAAACACTATTTTAGAAACCCAAGAAATCAATATCGGTTTAAGTGTACACTATATTTAGAATATTTTCACCGCTTTACCTTGGTGTTAGACAGCTGACAGGGAACTGATGCCGTTATCTACAGTATGCTCTCTTCAAAGCCACCAGAATCATTGACAGAAACAGTAATTTTACATAGTACCTAGATGCTGGTCTACCGCTGCCTCAATCGGTTAGTTTGTTTGTGTAATTTTGGTGTTTTAAAGGGTTGGATTCACCAAAGTTACACAATAACAAACAAACTTTACTCACCCCCTAATCACTTAAAAAGCTCAAGGCGACGTTTAAATACTTAATTTTGTCCAACCAACACAGATCATCAATTAATGATAATATAAAAAAGAAAAGCAGTAAATACTCATAATAGACAGGCTGGAACCAGAGAATGTGCTTTTAAATTTTTCTTAATAAATGATTAACGATGAATCGATTATCAGACATTTCCCATCAATTGACTAATTGTTCCAGCAGGAGATATTTGAGAGTTTGAACCTAGAATAAGACATTGCTTTAAAGTTAAACTAATTCTGTATATTTTTATTCTGACATTTAAATTTCTGAACCAACCGCACCATCAGTAACCACCAGCAGATAATTGTTTATTACCTCTTTTAACTAGATAACTATAATTTATAAAGAAACTTTTTATCTGTGGGTAATGTACAATTTCTCAGCGCTGCGGCTAAGTGAGCGGACTAATTGATGTTTTCATGAAGCTGTTAGTGTCATGAAGTTTGGCTGCCTCGTCCCTGTGAACCTGAGCTGCAGTATGGAGTGCTAAACAGTAGGCCCACTGCTGTGCTGCTCTGTGCTGTGTTTGCTGATAGTCCTTTCTGAGATCACACAAGTTGTTATGAGGCAAGGCAGCCACTTATCAGCCAGTCGCCCACCAAACACCGCGGCAGCAGCCTGCTAATTCCGGTCCTAAAGGGTTTCAAGTGATCGAGCTCTAACACAGCAAGAACCCCTGACACCCTGGTGAGAACTGGGCAAAGAGCCAGGGCTACTAATTAGCTAAAAGGTTATCCAAGAGCGCGCAAGGAGTGTCTCTTAATTAATGATAAGTTGATTGCTGTGCTCTAAAACCACGAGAGGAGGAGATGTTTAAATTGGCGAACAAGAAGAGAAAACAGTAGTGCACTAGTACCAGATAGGGATAGACCGATTATCAGCCCTGGCCGATTATCATGCCATTTTTTGGCAGTTTGCAGATTATATGTATCGGCGTTTTATTTGCCTGATAACGATAGTTATTTAAAACTTTGGCTCCGCTACAGCTCTGTGTCTGTCGCTCTGCTTCGGTTTCACTCACCACTGACTCTGACTTCGTGTCCCGGCCACAACACTATCTGACTATCTTTTACTGTGTATTTGTTGAAAGTTTCTAATTTATTAAATAATTGCTTAAAGCATTTAAACAAAGTTCTGCATTTAAACTAGTTTTGTGTTGGAGTTTTTAACATTCCAAAAGCTTAATTTTGACTTAAAGATTTTCATTTTCACTGAATATGCATATCGGTTCCAAATATCGGTTCTCGGTTTCATTAACTACTAATAATCGGTATCAGCCTTCAAAAAACAGTATCGGTCGATCCCTAGTACCAGAACCTTGCGTTGCGTTAGAGTACAATGTGTTTCCTCAGTGTTTAAACTGCAGCAGTGCCACGGCTCTCAAACATTAAGAGAAGTCCCTGACCTTCTCACTATCGGCAATGAATTGCTCACGTTTAAGTGTCCAAATCGTTCTCTCCGAGGAGCGAGACTCGCCAACCTGCAGCTCTCTCTTGCTCTGTCGCACATGAGATTGATCACCTCTCACCTTTCTCTCTACCATTTTCTCCTCATTAGTTGAGTCCAGGAATCCCATCTCTTCTTCTGAAGAGTCCTTCTCCACACGCAGACAATGACTCCTTGGAGCATTGAGAGTGCCTGCCAGCCTTGGATTAACAGCAATTTTTTTGTTACCAGTAAGAATACAGCTGTAAGAGCCTTCTCTGGAGGGTTGTAAAGTTGAAACGTTCCTCACAAGGACATTGCCATTCCCATCTAGGTAATATAAATCACAGGCTGCAAGATGGACATGCACTAGTTGTTATGTGGCTGTTGGACACCTGCTCAATTTACTAATTTCCTGTTGTGGCGTGTCAGTTTTAAAGTGCATGTACAGTAATTTGTATATCCTGGCAGATATAGAAATGGCTCTTCCCATTGGAGGATCTTTGGAAAGATGGGTGTTGCTGCTGGCTTGTAGTGGGTGACATAGAAATGTGTGAGATGAGACTTCATCAGGGAGTCAACGTCATCTTTCAAAGGGTCTTTTTCATCTTGTCAATACATAATAAGACCGTAAAGCAAGGCGCGGGCAATAATGGCTGTGAGAAGAGATGGCAAGTTTAGATTAAAACAGAATGTCAGGCTGTTGTATTCCTTTGTATGTGTTGCTGGTTTCCATTTGTGATAGTCACTGAGTAATGTATTTGAATATGGCTTACATCAATTTAGTGACCTGGGAGACCATACTGAATTTGCTAAATAAATAATAAAGTACTAGATTATTTTTCCTTGGTCCTTCAAAGGCAGTCAAGGTGATCAAAGCTAATATGCTCTCATTTCATGGCTGCACAGTGCTTCAGCATTGAGATTCATAGCTACTATAGATGCAATGAATGCGATAAAATTGTCACAGGCGGACGTGATTTGCCCACCTCGTGTTGCGTGATGCAGCTGAGAGTCGGTGACAAATGAGCACATTATGAAAAGCTTTATTCTAGAGGCTTTGTTCTTGGTGTTCAGCTCCTCTCTACCATCTGATTGACTTTCAATTTCTTTGAAAAATAAGGGGTTAGTTCCTGTGTCTTAAGTAAGATTAATGAGTCCACTGCCTCTAATTACCATAAAGTGAAATGTGGGCAGGAAAAAAAGAAATGTTACGCTTTTAGATTTTGAAATTTGGAGGGATTCTGAATATCATTTACAGTAGTTATTATCCCATAATTTACATTTAACTGGGGGCTTACCAGTACGACCAGCCTAGCTGTTCTTTCTCACAGGCTCTCTTACAGCATCATAATTTGGGCTGAACTTGCAAAAAGGAGCTTAAGGTAATGTAGTAGTGCCCAAACCACCCTGAGGCACTCTTAATTAAAAGCCCCATGCCTGTTTCCTTTCTGTACAGCCTGCAAGTGATGGTGTCATTCAGGAGAAAAGCTCCCATTCTCCTGTCCTCCTGTCCTTTTTTCTCCGTCGTGTACAGCAGGCAGACAGATGGCTGTGCTCAGAGGACAGACCAGAGTTTGATGGTGAAAGAAGACAAAGGAAGCAGAAGGAGCAGACATATGAATTGTAGTGATGGCTCTTTCACACATTAAAGATGTTTTCTGGGAGAAAGAAGTGGAGAGTAATGCAGAAACATAGCCGACAATTGGAGACTGTTTTATGGCCTCAAATAGATTAAATAAAGATATCTTGTGTGACTTTTCTCACACATCTGTGAAGAGCTGCAACAATTGGACTATTTTAATAATGGATTCATCATTTAAGTGAGTTATTTTTTTTTTTTTTACAGTAAACAGTATATCTTTAGGTTTTGGACTTTTGGTCCGACAAAGCACGCAAACTACATCATCGTGGCTTTGGAGAAGTTGTAAATGGCATTTTCTTTTCTTTTTTACTTTTTTTTTAAAAAACATTCTACAAAAAAAACACACAAATGTATCAATTAATCGAGAAAATAATTGGCAGATTAATAATCGTTATTTGCAGCACTACAGCCGTGTGGCTGTGTCATTGAAGGTTGGGCTGTTGCCCAGCCATTTGACCTCTCTGTATTAAGGAGGGTTGACGTCGGAGTGGGGAGGAATGCGACTCGCAGAGCTTTCCCCTGGAGCCAGAGATTACATTGGCTGTGAGCCAAAGATGCATTAAATATCGAACACTTTAGAGCGCTTAAATCTTTACTCTGATATAAGTGTATGGAAAGTGTTAACAAGGGTGAGGATTGTAACTGTGTTTGTTCAAAATCAGGATATATTCCTCTGTTGTGGGTTGTGATGCCTCCCCTTTCACTGGCTCCAAGATCCCCTCTCAAAAACAATGATGGAAGTTCACAACCTGCATAATTTAATTTTCATTTAGAATCTGTATCCGGTCTTCCTTTTTCTTTTTGGACAAATACAAGCTGGTTTTGACTGGCCTTCTCCCTCTTCATGATAATTATTTTACCAAAATAATGGTTAAAAAAAATCCCGGTTTAATATCTTCTTCTTTGTCCTCTTTTGTTTTAGCCAACAACAGAATTATGCACCACAGCCTACACCAAACCTCCATTCTGTCCCATTATTTTCTCCATCATGGATAACCTTTACTGTGTTTTAATACAGCAGAACTTATTATTTAGTTTTTGTCATTTACATATTTCTCTTTTTGACTACATAATAATTGGATCTAAGGTCAGAAATGTTTCCTGTACATCAGTAAACGTCATTTATCAAATCACATTGTATTGTAATGAAGTCCTCTGGTAAACATAAATACAAATTATCAACAGCTATATTGTGTGTTTGGCTGTATGCACATTTAAAGTAAGTGATCACAAATTAGGGAGCCAGTTAACTTTACTACAACACAACCCCCCAAACAAATCTAAGAAGGCCTTCATTGTTTTCCTCACACTTCTCTTCCACACTTAAACTTGAGGATAGTGTTTTCTGATTTATCCACTCTCGGGTTGTTTGCATCACTGACTACGTTTACGTGTACACCTATATTCAACTATTATTCCAAATATGACAATATTTTGAATTTGATACGGTCATGTAAACAGCATATTACGTTTGGATATTCAGGATTGGGCCTCATTCAGAATGTAGCATTTTCTGATAAAGACGTGGGATATGCCAACATTATTCAGGTTTTAGGAGCATTCTTTGGACATGTATACAGCTCATTCAGAATATACATCTTAATCAGGGTTTTTTACAGCAGTTTGCGACACAAGGCCTCTTACCTGTTTACAGTCAGTGTTGGACACAAACCAATTAGCCAACAGTTTGCAAGGCTGGGGTAGAGATGCATGCCCAATAGAAAAAGAGGAGAAAAACACCTACTTTTAAACATTATGAAAGACTTGGATATCAACCGGTTTTTGGGTATGTGCAACCATCGCAGCAGCGTCATTTTCAAGAAGGTGGCTGAAGGAATGAAAGAGGAGGCTTTGTTTGCATGGTCCAACAAGTCCGCCACCAGTGGTAAACTTTGAAGAAACCTGATTTTGTAAACTCCATGTAAATGAGAATATTAGTGGAATACTCATTTTAATTAGCCGTGTAAACAGCTCAGTAGGAGCATTGTTTTTTTTGTTTGTTTTTTTTCGGAATAAGGGCAAAAACTAAAGTTTTGAGCATGTAAACAAAGTCAGTGACACCTTGTATTCCTGCCTCTTCTTATTTAATTTGATGCTGTTTATTTCTTTCTTGATACTGTATCTCTGTAACGCACTACAAAAGAAGTCATGATAGTAGTACTATGGTTTCTAACTTAATCCCCAATAGATGCGTCCAATCTTGTTGTTTTGCAGTCGCCTCCATCCTTTGTCACTGATGGTTTCTCCCTTTGTGTCCCTGATAATTATAATTCATTTTATCCTCCTCGTGTATGTTAAAGTGCCACTGCATGAGCACACAGTAGCTGATTAATAAAGCTTGTTTGAAACTTTAAGTTAAGTTCCCAGCTTGCACCCACCCCCCTTCTACCCTGTTCACACACTGTCCTGACCTGTGCTGGAAACAGAAACAACACTCAACATGCTGTACTTGCCCTCTTGACTATATCCATCAAAGACAGCAGGGATCTCTCTCTCTCTCTCTCTCTCTCTCTCTCTCTCTCTCTCTCTCTCTCTCTCTCTCTCTCTCTCTCTCTCTCTCTCTCTCTCTCAGTTATGCATCACATCCAGTCTCCCAGAGTGTACAAAAAAGCATATGCTATAGTCATTTTCTGGTACCTTCTAAATGTCACCCTGTGTTTAAAGGACAGCTTGATGATGAAAGATGTTGAGCTGGCTCCCGGCCATCGCAGGGCTATGACTAACTCCTGGTGTCACAGGGCTGATTGAATGTGTGTGGAGGTGAGATGGCTTACTGGGCCACATGAGTGTCAGCCAGGAACAGGACTGCATACCATGCGCAGAGGTCTCCTTTTTAGCTTCGCTCATGCTAGTTGCCAGAGAGGCATCTCCAGAAATCGATTGGAGATGCGATGCGGCAGCAGGAGGTGGAGACACACGGGGGGTGCTTCTCTATCTTCACCTAGCTCCAATGACTTTATGTCAGGCCATGAAATGTTCCCGAGTTGTTTTTTTACGCCTCATGTTTCTGGGACAAACAGCTGGAGGGCACTTCTACACTGGGAGAATGAACTTTATTCACATTACCTTCCCTTTCTAAAGCAGTAGATGTATTGTTTCAACGTCAGTATTGATGCCACATTGGAATGTAGTATAAACCAGGTTCAATTTTATTTTATTTATATTGTCAAATCCTAACAGAATTTATCTCAGGACACTTTACAGATAGAGTAGGTCTAGACTACACTGTATATATAATTAACAGAGATCCAACAATTCCCCCCAAGAGTAAGCATTTGGTGCGAAAGCGGCAAGGAAATACTTTCTTTTAACAGGCAGAAACCTCGGACAGACCCTGGCTTTTGGTGGGCGCCCATCTGAGAGTAGTCTGAGAGAAAGAGAGAGAGAGTGATAAAGATAAATAAATTAAGTTATATAGCACATTTTGAGCACAAAGGCAATCCGAAATGCTTTTTAAGGATATAAACCATTTAACAAGAAATCAAAGATAAACCACAGAGATTTAAGAAAAAAACAAGCAGCATTACAACTGGTGCGACCAGTTCCAGTTTTGTGGTAAATCTGCTTGATTGATGGAAAGGATTGGTAGACTATATTAGAACATGGATATTGCTTTACAGTACAAGACATGAGCAAAGTGACATCTGTTGAAGGTTGTTTGGGCAGTGTCAGATGATGTATGAAGCAGTGATAAGCCGAGGGGGAAAATGCTCTCCACACGTTCATTCTCATCAGTCGCCCAATTGTAAGTTATCACAATTACTTTGCCTTTATGTATGTGAGTGTTTAAAAATGCTGCACATAAAATCGTTACAGGATAAACTACAGTAAATACTATACAAGGCCACTGCATCCTGAACTATTGCACCTTGTCAACATTGATGTCTTTTAGATAAAAGATAGAGACATGGCTGTCATTCAAGGGTGTATGTCTTTGTTTCCCAGTGGTAGAATAATAAAGAGGACATTTTGGAATGAATGAGTTGTTGGAAGAGAGGATTAAATGTGTTTGGATTAGGGAGGGGCTGAATAAAAGGATCATTTCGGGGTGACCCAGAACTGTTACCAATCATAGTTACACTGCAGCTAGGCGCTGCCTTTTTTGCATGCATGGAGGGCGGAGTTTGGCATTGGACAAGAACATAATGATGCAGTTCATGGAAAGCAGCAAAACATGAAGATGGTATAAACCCACGCACATGTTGAAGTATAGACCAAATCACCATGACGTCAAGTCACGCTAACACAAATATCACTACCAGGCAGTTGATTTAAATTATGGAGGTATGCAAACTTGTTTATTTCTGTTGTCATTTTCAGCCGTAACTGTACAGTTGAAAGATAAATAGTTAAAGGTGCTCCAAGCGATGTTGGGTGAAGTTACTTCTTGTTGACGTTCAAAGTACTATCAAACAAAACTGAGGCTAGCTCGCCCCTCCCTCCTCCTCATCCCGTCCCCTCCCCCTGCCTTCCGTGCTTCCGCGCACTAACCCCCCAACCCCCACCCCAAAATCCTTCTTGTCGGTTATTGGCTGGAACGCTGGAACACTGTTTGTTATGTTTCGTTGTGCAGGTTGGCGCAGTTTGTTTTTGTTGCCATTTGTGGAGCCTGGGCTGTCTACAGAGACCATGTTTTTTTTACAGTGTTTTCAGGGGACAGGCAGCTAGCAGATAGTGAGGAGATGTTTGCTGTATGTGACAAAAAATGTTGTAGCCTAAAAAACACGTGACATCGCTTAGAGCACCGTTAAACACTGAGGTGTGACCTATCTGACGTTTCTGCTGTGCTGATTTTCTGTACTATGTTGCTTTGCTAGCATCTTTGATAAACCAAGCGTTACAAACAGCGACATCTCACCTCCGTTCGGAGTAACTGCTAGTTTGGGTGGTGTCATTTTTTTTAGGCCCAACAGGTCACTGTAGGCCTCCAACCTAATGTTAGTGAAAGTGTTCAAATATATGAAAGCATCAAACATGCATTTTAGATGAATGAGATGAGAGTGTACCCAGTTGTTCCTTGTTCCAGTTTGCTCAGCGCCATTAAATTGTAACTGCAGGCATTTTCTACCCAGAAGTTATTGTAAACAAACATTGTGATTGGGTATATACTCTCTCAGTCAACAGTAGGATTGTTTTCTTCTTTTACAGTGTTCTTAATTCCATTTCTGTTCTTTTCACAGCGTTCACCATGATGATCATCTTGGCTCTTATCCGCATTGGCAAAGGCACCGGCGAGGGCCGCCCACCAGTCGCCTCCTTCTCTGGAGTGCCTAACCTGTTTGGGGTGTGCGTCTACTCCTTCATGTGTCAACACTCCCTGCCCTCGCTGGTGACGCCCATCTCTGACAAGAAACGTGTGGGCACCCTGGTGTTGGCGGACTATACCCTGATCCTGGGTTTCTACGTGCTCCTCTCATTCACCGCCATCTTCTGCTTCGACAGCTCGCTGCTGCACGACATGTACACCCTGAACTTCACGGACAACTGCAATGTGTTAGATATTCCGTTCCTGCGCTACTTCCTGGGCCTGTTCCCAGTTTTCACCATCAGCACCAACTTCCCCATCATCGCCGTCACACTTCGCAACAACTGGAAGACCCTGTTCCACCGGGACGGAGGCACCTACCCATGGGTGGTGGACCGCGTTGTATTTCCCCTCATTACCCTGGTGCCCCCAATCGTGGTGGCCTTCTGCACCCACAACTTGGAGTCCCTGGTGGGTATTACAGGATCCTATGCTGGCACAGGGATCCAGTACATTGTCCCGGCCTGCCTTGTGTATTTATCTCGACGCCACCTGGAGCCTGTGGTGGGCAGGGATGCCATCAACAAGCACCAGTCTCCCTTCCGCCACGCCTTTTGGGTGTGGTTTGTTTTGGCTTGGGCCGGCTCCTGCCTCATATTCGTCACAGCCAACATCATCCTGACTGACACCAAGACATGAGAACTCACTGTTCCAAGAACTTTCTAAAAAAAAAAACAAAACAAAAAAACAAAAAAAAGCATATCTGTTTGGCCAGTCTCTTTGTTCCTGTACAAGAGGCCTTACTTGCTGCTGGTTGGACAGTGTGCCTTTGATGGGACTTTTGTTGCATATATTAAATGTAATTAAGAGTAATTTATGAAATTTCTTAAAAGGGACCAAATGTCAAGTGTTTTTGTTCAATCAACAAAAGCTGGAACAGTGCATGACAACAAAGAAAGGGAATTGAAAATGGTCATTTATTAAAAGATGTTTTGTCAACAAACACCTGATAGTTTGAGGTTTTCACAAGGACTTGCACAAAAACAGCTTAACAAAAAATATATATCTTAAAAGTTCAGTGGGCTTGAAACTACGTCATAAGAAGAGTTGTACAAAATTGCTTGTCAGTTCCGGAAAGTTACAAACATTATCGGAAACAAGTCTCATTTCTGAAGCTGGAAAGTTTTGGGGCAGGGGCTGTCAGACGCTGTTCGATGTCCTCTATCCTCTGGACCATCAGGGCAGAATGTTCCAATAAAGATATATTAAAGCAATTGAAAGTGCAGAGCAGTGAAAAGAAAAAGAGCCTGTCACGTTGATTCTCATGTTCTGTTGCTAAACTCCTTGGCGTCTACACAGGTTGATAATGAAATTGGAACAGAAACCAACAGACGAAGACAAACGAACGAATCAGGCTTGATCATTCTTTCATGGCTTGACGTGTAGCCATTCCTCAGCCGCCGTTGCCTCTGATCTCCTCGTCCTTTTGTGAACAATGAAGCGCTTTCAGTGACAGATCCACTGATAGATAGGCCTCCAGGAAGAGCTCCATCTCTGTTTATCACCAGGCGCCCACGCCTGTAGTTCATGCACAGGATATGTCTCCCGTCTTTTACTGCTCAACACCCATTCATGACTCTGTCAGCCTCATACTGTATCTATCAAACAACCCAACACCTTACAAGATAATAGTGATTTACAGTGCTTCAGCTGGAGCTATGGGAAAAGTAGCCAAAAGTGAAGGGTAGTGGGCCAAATGTGACCACTGTTCAACAAGTCAGCCCAACCATATGATGATATAGGTTTATTGTATTCCTACCCTCTAAAACGACCCATGTGGGCGTTTCATAAATTAGCACCCCTACCGGTGGCAGGAAATATGACCTTACATCCACACACCTTGTTTTCTATTGTTGTTCACACAATAGAAATATAATGATATTTAACCAAGATATGATCTGGAATTGTGGTATGAAATGTTGTGATATGGTGAAATTGTGTCTTTTCTTTGTCTTAATGGCTATATGGTGAAACAGCATTTATGAGCCTATTTGATAGTTGACAACCTCATAACCAAAATAATCATAACCAAAACAAATATTTTACATCAAGATGCAAACACATGTTTTCATTGAGGGAACTTTTAGCATTGACATTCTTAAGAGTAGCCTGTCCATAAGAGACACATTTTAAAAAGAATGGTCAAAAGTAAAGCAGCTGAGGCTGAAACATTCAGACTCAAGCTCCAAAAACAATGGACACTACATATCCCATAATGCAGTCATCTTTTCCTCAGGTCAAATATGGTCAGTATTCATCATGACCGTTGTCCAGCTCTGCTTGAAAAGCATTTCTTCCCTTTTTGTCCCTTAAATAGCTAAATTGAAGCTCTTATCAGGAATTGGATCTTTAGGTTTATTGTGGTAGCAGGAACACACTCATTCATCTTCTTTGCAACACCACTAGTTTTCAGTTTACCGTTTAGTTTACAGTTGTATTTAAATTCAATTTTATTTATAGTGTCAAATCACAGCAGAAGTTGTGTATCTCAGGACACTACAGATTAGAGTAGAGAGTAGTTTCTAGACCACACTATGATTTATAGAGACCCATTCATTCATTCACATTTGATGCGAAATGTCACTACAGTTGTGGCCCATTAAAATGCAAGCCAGTATTAGGGTGTACAGTGGCTTGTGGAGCGGTTAGATTTTCATCAACTGCTTTAATGCAGTTTAAATTGAAAGGTAATGTGCTGCAACTGTAAGATTTCCACTCATGCATTGTAGCATTTTTGTAGCACCATTGAAGGTTGTCGAGGTGTTGTGGGCTTTACTATCACCATCCCACCTCTGTCTTCACCAAACTGCAGCCAGAATTTGCAGCTGAGTCAGCTGGACCAAATATGGACTCGACCTGTTCTCACAGCTTTGAGACCATCACTGATTTCAGTTATTAGAAAACAATGCAGAGCTTCTGTCTGTACCTGTCAGCTTTTGTCTAATCTGTGTGGAGTCTGTAACAGTACCTGCATGCACAGATCCATAAAACTTTAATCTTGTATGTCATTTGTATGTTTACGTTCCCACTTTTGTGCCGTTTGCTTTCTGATGTTACAGGTCTTTTTTCTCCTCTTAACCTGAAGTGGAACATTTGAATGAGATTTCATAGATTGATAGTTATAATTCAGTCTCGAGACAAAGATATGACTGTATGGGCCCTATCTTGCACCCAGCGCAGTGCAGCGCAAAGCCCAACGCAAGTGTCTTTGCTAGCTTAAGACCAACGCAGTTGTCAATTTCCCGTCCAGCACCCACGTCGTTTAAATAGCAAATGCACCTGCACCTATGGACGTGCTGGTCTTACAGGGAGGTGTGTTGAGGTAAATTCTTGGCGTATTGCTATCTTGAGGCAGCGGAAAGTGTCGCGCCATTAACCAACAAAAACCTGGTCTAAAGTCAATAGTGCAGTATTTCATTGTTATTTTAACAGTGAATTAGTAAAATGCGCCTAGGCTCGTGCACAGCACGCGCGCACTATGCTTGTTACACACAGGGAAGCGCAGCAGCACACAAACATGCAAAAGATTAGAAATAAAAATATTACAGTGCAAATCCGGCATCATAATAGCAATGCGCCAAGGTACAAACGTGCCTGGCTTTTAAAGGGAATGGGAGATGACACTCTGATTGGTTTATTGCATGTTACGCCCCAAACACACCTATGAATTAATGAAGACACTAAGTACAACACTTTTGAACCATGTGCCCGGCGCACGGACCCTTTTTTCCGCCATCAAACTAGCGAAAGTGGATTTGGACACGCCCTAAACGCACCTGCGCCGTGTGCTTCACGCCATGCGCTTAGATCGTTAAAATAGGGCCCTATATGTGTGTTTGTGCTTTGGCACAAATAAGATGTTGAAGATATTGAATATGTGAAATGTGGTTCTGATGACTCTTGTTTGGAGTTGTGAATTGTGCCTTTTTTATGGGCTTTCTTTTTTTGCCCTGAACTTCTCAACTGCTGTTTTTTCTCAGCTTGCCAGACAAACATGCATGTGAACCATTTCATCAAACTGACAATCACTGTGTCCCCAAAATACTTTATAATCCTTGTTTTTCTTGTCTCTTTAATTTCTTTTGTACTTTTTGTTGTTGTTGCCCTTGAGTTTACAGTATTTTCAAATTGTGTCTTTGTTTCTTATATTTGCTTACAATAATTTGGCCAGTCTGTGATTATGTCATTAATATGGATGTTTACCGCTTTAATTGATGCCCTGTTTAATTTTTATCTCACAAAGAAAATAAAGGCTTTTCATTCATCTGAACCTCATGAACCTCAATTACTTGAGGGAAATTGGGTTTTCTCACAATCTGGGTCTTTTGTAGTTTTTTTTCCTCATGCCCATCATTTATAAGACTCACTGGCTGACTGGAGAATTTGGACGCAAGGACTCTGCTAGACACAATGGAACTAAAGCGTTTAAATCAGTTAAACAAGTCCAGTTATCTGCTATCAGAATTACTTATGTGGAAGGGTAAACTTATTTTATGTAATTATGAGCTCATTTATGAACTCAATATTTCCTTTACTATGTAATTGCATTGCCATACTATATGGCCAAATGTTTGTGGACACCCCTGCCCACATGCAGCGTACTTTTGGCCTGGGTCTATTGTTCCTGGTCAGGTTTCAATAAAGGGAACATAAAGAACGAGTGTTACAGGGTGCAGCGTCTGTTGGGCAGACCGTTGGCAACGATTGGAAGAGCGCAAGAGTGTGGAGTGAGCCTTTATCCAAGTGTGACTACAGCGCTGGACAAATGCCTGGACTGAGGTGGAACTGGCCTCCGGTTCCTGCTCGGGGAAGAGCGGTGGCTGGTAACCCCAGGGCAGGAGCATTGGAAAGCTGAGAGGCCGGTGGCTGAACTGGTAAGGGTGTGGGCATACTCGATCCACAGGAGTTGCTTAGACCAGGAAGAGGGGTTGGAACAGTTGTCATGTCATTCAGGTACACAAAAAAAGAATTGTTGAGCAGATCCCAGAGAACATCATTCACTAACCCCTGGAAGACTGCAGGGGTATTGGTGAGACCAAATGTCATACCAATTTAATACTTATAATGTCCACTAGGAGTATTACAGGCTAAACAAACAAGATCACTATTTACAAAAACATGAGGCGTGGTGAGTAATGGCATCAGTAGTGAATGGAATTTATGGATGAGTGAAGCAGTAAAAAAGGCAAAGCAAACACAAACCAGGAGAGATGTGGAGCCTAGGAAAGCGAGACAGACAATGAGACAGGACTGGTAGATTGAGGGTAAACATCCCACCCCCCTTCACTTGCTTCCCTTCCTCAAATCTTAGTCAGTCCCACCAAGGAATGACATTACTGATTTTGATAGTAATGTCATTGAGTCCCCTGTAGTCGATGCTAGGACGCAGAGATGTGTCCTCACTATGAAGAGAAACCCTGCTCCAGCGGGAGATGATGATGGACGACTAATTTCAGAAGCCAAGGAGTCCTTGTTGTACTTTTCCATTGCCTTGGTCTCAAGAGCAGATATGGAAAAGAGTCGGCCTCTAGAAGGGGAAGTAATGGAACTGTGTCCACACTAATAGACATGTAAATGTCCATGGATATACACGAAAATTCACACGTAGATTCTTAGATGTAAATTAATTCTATTTGCACTTCGGGAGCTTGTTACTCCCCAGACCTGCCATCCTTGAACCGTCCACCAGATGCCATCGGACTCTCTTGCCAGCCTGCTCACCTGAAATCCCCTCCCACCTGCACACCTGTTCCCACTTCCCTCATCAGCCCTGCAGTCACCTGACCTCCTGCTCATGCACCTGCTCACCTGTTCTCACTTCCCTCATCAGTGACTCATACTACATATACCGGTCCACTTCCTTTCTTTCTTGTTGGTTCATCATTGCTGTTTGGAGTTCTGTTGCCTGCCTTCCCTTTGTCTCTCTGTCTCTCTGTCTGTAAGCCTTTTTCTTAATAAATCATTGAACTGCACCAGTCTGCCTGTCCTCGTCTGGATTTGGGTCCTGCCTCTGCTGCCTGCTCTCTGTGACACCGTGACAGCAACTCTGAAGAGGATCTAGAGATGTGGCATGAATGGGCTACCCCAGAACCTCCCTTCCAATTCCCAGCTGAGAGGCAAGGGTCCAAAAGGCTGGTGTCTGCACCGGAGTCAATAAGGACTGAAACAGTGTGGTTACCTCACCCATTCTGCGCTTCCCCGGTCCTTAGCTCTGCCTTTGAGAAGAGACACAAACTATGCCTCCCAGGACCTCACTGTGAGGAAGGCGGAAGGTTAGAGCTCAAACGTGAGGGAAGACTCTGAGGAATGGTTGGCAGGAACAGGAGAACCAGTAGAACCAGAATAACGTTCTGGAGGAGATGCATCCGATGATGGTAGAGTCTGGGCCGGAAGGCTGGGAGCAGCGGCAGTAACTGGGCTCTGTGCTGCAGTTGAGAGACTGAGGAGATGTTCCCGGAGAGACGGACAGCCATTGAGATGTTTCCGGAGAGACGGAAGGTCATCGAGATGTTCCCAGAGAGACAGGCGGCCATCGCCTGCATAACCTCTGCAATGAAGGTAAGCTGCTGATCGTGATGTTGAATCATGTTGGCCTGTGTCGGTGGCTCTGTCTGGGATAACTCAGAGTCAACAGTTCAGAACAGTTCAAAACGGTGAGATCACTCACACAGGTTAACAATCCTAAAGAGGGGTAGGCAGAATCCACCACAATGATCACCGGGAGGGTCCGGTACAGCCTGAACCCTGCAAACAGAGATCCCGTTTGAAGGTGACGTGCTTGATTTTGACTGAACGTCCCAATTTAAGTAACCTCTAATTGGGTCGGGACCAGGCCGGCCGTTGCCGACTGGCCAAATGCTTAATATTACACAACCATACATTTGACCGGCCCCCATTTAAAACAATGGTCCGGCCCCTCTGGCATTTGCCAGAAATGCCAGATGGCCAATCTGCCCCTGAGAGGAGAGTTAGTGACAAAGCAAAACCACATAAAAACAATGGTGGAATTCATGACACAAATCAGCCTCAGGAGTCTGGAGTCATTAGCTGACGTTGTTCAAGACAGTCGTATATATGTACATACATGTTTGGCCAGGTGGACTTCAATAGATACACTTTTTTTTTTTTGTGCTTACATGGACTTGTTTTGGATTCTGTATTGTGGTGAGTGCTGGTTTGATAACATTAGTGGACTCCTGTTCTAAGCTAACCTTAGCTAGTTTTGCATACTGTTGATGCTGTACGGGAGCTGAAGAAAGGCAAGGCACTCTGGAGCATGCATAAATGTCATCCTTTGGATTTTCCCAGAAAAACGGTCCTGCCGAGTCCTGGCCTGTGTTTCACTATCCTGGTTTATTTAAATGTGTTTACTAGTTTTTAAGAAACGGACTAACAGGACTGTAACCATTAGCGTCTTCAGCTGAGGAACTGGAATACGGTAAGTGGTTGAGATGAGTAAAAACCTGTCAGAGTTGACCTCTTATATGAAGCTGTGTTCGGTTGCAAAAAGCAAATCTTCCATTGAGATTCAATAAATTTTAAATGTGGCAAAGACTGCTCGTTGAACATCAGAGTTCTGTCGTTACAGCAGGACAACAAGCTCTGAAGAGCACAACCACTCTGTTTCCAAGCTGCTTGTTTTGAGAAATCAATCCACTTCTTTCCTGGTGCCAATACAAATGTGAAACTCGCTGCTGGGAATTGAAAGCATGAATCGGCAGCGGCTTTTCTGTGACTTTAGCCATATCACATTCTTGTATTCAGTCCTACACAATTTCAGACTCACGGTTGGCAGTATTTGCTTCTGCTCTCCAGGTAATTGGCATCTTTTTTTTTATACCTCCGTTCACCTCAATCTTCCCTGAAGCACCTCAGTAGTTTGTATTGACATACGACATCGCTGTTTCTTATTATCAAACCAAACCTCCCCCTCTGAATTTCCCTCTCAGCAGGGCTGCTCCACTGTAATTTGATTTAGCCTCTGTCCTTTTATGTATGTGGGGGGTGTCTGCATGTTTGGAGGCAGAGCTACTGTGTAATTGGAAATGCAAACTTTGCACGGGTTAATTAGTTCACAGTGTGTTTAATTGCTGCATAGTTTATACAGTGCACTTACTGGCTGCTGTTTGTCGGCACATATAGAAATCTCCTGAGGTTACATTTTGGATTTTTTTACACTCCTTGCTCCACGAAAACTTAAAAAGCTGCACAAGCAGATGTGCTCTTTTCTTCACTGAAGGAGCAACTAGATGAGATTATCTGCAGAATTTAAGTCTGTAGCTTGTACCCTGTGTTGTCTTTATGTTAGGTTCTGATATCTCTGTATATTTGATGCGTTTTGCATTTTCTTTAGAAATGTTTCTCGTAATGTATCCTTTGATTCCTCTGTACCTTATTTCTACATATTTAAATGTGTGTGTGTGTGTATATATAAATGTATGAACGCTGTTTACTATGCACATGTTCGGCAGTAACTTTAGATGAATGTTGTAATTCTATGTCATACTTAAAATGTGTGATGTAGTGCTGCAGTTGGAGAAAAAAGACAAGTCAACCAGAGCCTTCTGAGGTATGACTAATGATACAGTCAGACAGGATTTTGCTTCCCAATCACTTCTATTTGAAACTGGGCTGTGTCACTACCCGATCCATACCAGAAGCCTGATTTGTTCAGGTCCTATCCCCTGACCAATGGGCTGTCCCAACCCAAAGCATTCATGGTCCATGCCTAATCTCAACCATCTTTGCACATGTGTGACTAATCGGGTTTCACGTGCAGATCGGGGCTGCGACAGGCCGCGACACATTCACTTCCGGTCACAGACTGAAACTGATGCTTTCGCTTCAGGCAGAGTTCATCACCATACAGCTTTTTATATATTAAAGAGTTTTACCTTTTCAGTCTTGCTTTGCACATATCATTCCTGCTCTTTCCACCTTGTCCAGAGACCGTGGTATTGTTGCCAGTTTGCTGCTGCTGCTTTCCAAAGCTCCATTTTTAAGTGTGGATGGCATGATCGCAGTCCCCACTGAAAAGACAATGTTTCATCCTGGCAGTCGTCCCTTTACTGAAAGTCTGCAGAGCCAGTTGGGTGGTCGGACAACTACTCCCAAGTTTGTCCTTGAGTGAAGACCATAAAACACACACACACTCTGTACCATCTGCAGTCGAATCCATTCTGGCCCACAGCTTTTTTACTATATAGATTGATTTACTCTGGCTGGTTCAGGTGCTGCTGTGAGACCTGCTCACCCCCACAGGTGAGCCCTGGCGGTGCAGACTATTATGACTCTATCAGCCTTTATTAAGTGTCTGCAGCAGCACACAGGACACTGTGGTTGCTGCAGACCGGAGTCACTGAAGGAGGGAAATCGGACACAGCATCCTGTCGCAAGGCCGCTCACTAGGTCGCCTCTTCCCTCCGCCTGCTGTCGTGCCGTACAACCATCGAGGCTGAAAGGTTGTGTTCACCTTGCCTCTCTAACGAGAGTCATTTCAGGCTGTGGCAGTAAACACAGTGGCTACAAGATAAGACATGAATGCATTAAAGCAATGCCAGGAGCTTGTTTGCTGAATGTTGGCAGTATCAGTTAAGTACCCGAAAGGGCGAGATCGCAAAGAGGCATTAAAAGTAGCAATCTTCCTCATCTGCCAACTCCCTTTGTTACTTTCCAACATCATTCACATTTAATATTTCCCCTGCCTGAGGTTTTAAGCACATTTGGAACTCATTACCAGCCAGGTGTAGTCTCATCTTGTAATGACAGATGGCTTTCTTCTTTATTCTAGACAGATGCTTCCCTTTTTTAATGACCCTTTTTTTTTTTTTTTTTTTTCTTTCCTCCCTCATGCCTCGCCGCTGTGAGGTTCATTAGCACAAACAGGGCTTAGAAGAAATCTTGGGGAGAGATTAGGGTCACAGTATTTTAGGGATGGTAGCCAAGCCCTGACTGAGCTGCTCTGACAGCTTGATCATCATGCGGGACAGAGGTAGTGGTCTAGGAGACAAACTCTGAGAACATTTCCACAGCTGTCTCAGCAGCTACTTCCAATTTTAAAAGTTCAGTCCTAACTCCATGCATGTCTACTGTGGAGGAAGATTCAAGCTAATGGAGAGTTTAACAACGATTAGTCGAGATCAACGGAAGTACATTTCCAGGATAATTGCCTGACATCCGGCACGCTTCACCTTCCGCTGTCTGCGTGTTGGCGTTGTCAAACTCCGTTCGCTTTGGGAAACATCAACAAACTTCGAGCTAGCAAGCTACACGCTCCAGTTTGGAGAAGCAGGCAGGAGTTCTATGCTCTTATCAAAGCCACGTCATTTTACCTCGCAGAACAGGAGTTGTTGGACTACCTCTGCCTCGATAGGTTAGTTAGTTTGTGCTATTGTGTGACTTTGGTGTTTTAAAGAGTTATTTCGGTTTTATAAAGTCACACAAATGCGCAAACAAACTAACCGATCGAAAACTCCTGTTCTGCGAGGTAAAATGACGTGGCTTTGAAGAGAGCATAGAACTCCTGCCTGCTCCTCCAAACTGGGAGCATGCCATCGGCCTAAAAATCGAATCTACTGTTGGTAATACAGACTATGGACTATGGATAAAAAAAACCTCATACAACCAAAAATCTAAATGGTCCCTTAAACCATATAGTTACCATGCATTTTAAAGTGCCCATATTATGAAAAAAAAACTTTTTCTGGGATTTGGGGTGTTCTTTTGTGTCTCTGGTGCTTCCACACACATACAAACTTTGAAAAAAAAATCCATCCATGCTGTTTAGAGTGAGATACAGTTTCTGAATGTGTCCTGCCTTCAGTCTCTGGGTGAGCTGTTCAAAATCAGCACGGCTTGTGACGTCACAAGCCGAAACGAGCAGGCTAACCGCAACCATTAGCTCGTAGCATGCTACCTCGTTCTCAATAGCAAAGCACTGCTACAACACACAAGTTCACCATAATCTACAAAAGAACTACTTCCATGTGGTCCCTCATTTAGAAGTCTCCCAGCTAATCCTGCCTTGTAACTGACTGAAGTTGTAGAAACAGCCTTTCTTTTACTGTCTATGGAGCTAGCTAGCTGACATGATCTACATCTGAGCTACTGAGCATGTGCAAGTGCAATCAAAGATAGTACAGAAGAAGAAAAGAGGTCTCACTCTGTAGCTAAAACAGAGACCAGCTGAAAAGAGGATCTGCAGCAGTGAGAGAGAGCACTGCAGTACAACAAAAATATGGTGTTTTTTGAAAATTAAACCATGTAAACATTTTCTGGTACAACCTTAAAATACAATTATGAACCTGAAAATGAGCATAATATGGCTGCTTTAAAAAAGCTCCTGTGTTATGCGAAGTAAAATGACGAAAATGAAATGTTTTTGTCAAAGGAGTCTGGTGAGTTTGAAGAGAGGGGTGATAACGGCTTCAGTTCCCCGTCGCAAAGTGCTGTTTGATGGCAAGGTAAAGGGGTGAAAATATTCTAAATATTGCGCACACTTAAAGGATTTTAGGTGGGTTTTCTTTTTTAGGTGTCTAAAATACGTTTAGTAACTGACGTTAGCTGAGCACCTGAGCGAATGATCTGTACCAGTATGACACTATGTATTCTTTTTATTTTGACTTTGGAAATAGTTTTCTTGCTCACTTCCAGCATGTCTCACATTCTCTGTTCTTTTCTCCTCTTCCTCTCTGATGTATTGACAGAAGCTGTAGTTGAATATTCTGCTAGTGTCGCGTCTGCTAAGAGTGTCAGTGCATGATTTATAACTGTTACACAAAACGTGCAGACGAGCACAAGCAGCTACCAACGTGACGTTTACATTCAGGAGGCGTACAAGCGTCGGTCTTTGACCCCATCAACCCAGCAGTCGTTCATCACTACACGTTTTCCATCTCAGACCAATCAGTTTGCAGGCTTTTTATGTATTTCATCATTTATTTAATATTAACTGATTTATTTGTAGCCCTTAAAGAGACTAAAATTACTTTCTATTGTAGCAAAGTGTCACTTGATGTTCTAAATGCTGCTCTAGAGGCTTTTCCATCCTGAGGGAAACAATAATCCCTGCATCCTTGTGCTTTTTTTAGCAGGATTGCCATCCAGTGGGGAGGTGTGTTTATGGTAACTACTTTCACTTTAGCATCAGCATCAGTTTCCAAAAACCCATATTTGTCTAATCCTAATCCTCTCAGTATAATGTCTTTGCACCTTCAGGATAAATTTTAGTTCGGAAGCTTAATGACCACAACAAATGTCTAACAATGTGTAACAAAATGCAGGGGAAGCGTGCTTCAGAGAACTATATGCCAGCTTATTTCTTTGTTCATATCAGTGTGAGAATAAACCTTTCTCTCTGGGTGAAAGGAGTTTACAGCAGATGGAAAAGGAAAACAAGATTGTCATTCTGCAACTCTCAATCTGTGCAGGACTGACAGGCTGCAAGACGGCGAGGGCGGGGCTAGAAGGCGGGGGCCCCCCAATCTGTTGGGCTAGACTGCTGTCAATGCGATAATAGGCTATATGCACGCCCATTTCCGCTACCTGGCTACACCAATGTGTAAACTTCCGGTGTCTGTATATTCCTCTTGGTCACAGCGGTATTTACAAGATACCTACAAAATCTGCCTTGTATAAATGTGAATGACGTCCATCGTCTTATTCAGGCATTGTCAGCTACGTCAAAAAAAAGGGTAAAGTTAATTAACGTTACCCTTTTTTTTCAACCTGGACCCTATTTTCCTATGTTTTTTGTGTGTAACGTTAAGTGACAATTAGGAACAACAATGTTTGAAATTGGAAACTGGAAGTGGCGAATCTGGCACATATTTTAACGGAAGTACGTAGTCGTGATTTCCATTGGATCAGAATACTGTCAGTTGGCTCCTGTTCTGCCAATTTTCCCAGCCCTTGTCACATGACCAATTATTGTTTCCATGACGACTATCCAAAATTCTGATACCATGGAACCAGCACTGGAATTTATTTATTTTTATTTTTTTTTTTTTTTTTAAGTGGCAGGCTAAGCCTATAGAAAATGTGTATTGTTTTCGGATATACAATTTTGTTTAAAATGAAAACAAGTGAAATTAATAATGAATGGGATGTTTTATTTAGCCGAATTGCATTGTGTTGTTCTATCCTATCCAATATTTCCTATATTTCTAAGCAGATTTTCTATGCTGTATTTTGACAAAATGTCCACCCTGTGCCACCCCACTTAAAAAATCCTGGAATCGCCCCTGGGCGTCGTCTCGTGCAGCTCAGCTCTCTAATACAGCTGCTGAGCCAACAAGCGTCTTTCTGCTGTCAGTTCACCCCCTTCACTGAGAAACCTTTTACTTGAACTGGAGACCCTGACACCTGTCTGGTTAACAGACTCAGTCCACAACACACACAACATACAGCGATGCCTCCCGCCCGGCTCCCCTTGTAGATTCACTCTTTGACCAGATGGCAGGATTATTGTCTTTTCAAAACCAAAACAGACATCTCAACCATATTCAAACATTACTTTAGAATACTAATTTAGTCAAAAGTAAAGGCCTTTACCAAAAAGGGAAATTAGAAATTGGGGGGGTGAAGGAAGCAGGTAGCACCAACAGGAAAAAATGAAGGAACATTCTGTTTTCATTTATTTTATACGACCCTTGTCTTAGTTTTGCATTTTTCTGTCATGATTTTTGCTGAAGACTGTACGATGTGGTTGAAAGCTCCAAAAGGAGATCCGATTGTTTAGTTAATGGTTGTTCTGTGTTCCGGTGTTAAAGGGATAGTTCAGATATTTTGAAGTAAGGTTGTATGAGGTACTCATCAATAGTCAGTGTATTAGCTACAGTAGATGGGGGTCGGCACACCCCCAGTTTGGAGAAGCAGGCAGGAGCACCGACACGGAAGCTAAGCAATGTCCTGCTGTGGATGGGGGCAGCAGCTAAACACTATTTTAGATAGTTATAAGTATCAATATCAGTTTAAGCACATGCTATATTTAGAATGTTTTAATGTTTTAAGATTTGCGACGAGACAAGTTGAAACTTGCAACGCGTCGGTCTGCAGCGTTCTAAAACCTGCCAGTTCAAGCCAATGTGACGAGACGGTGTATCATCTCCATAGCAACGACTCTTTGTACTTCCATCTTAACTTCTGACTTCCAGGCTTTTTGTAGCTAACTATATAATTTGTTGCGTCTAATTATGAATGTGGATAACGTTAGTGATAGTGAGATGCTTGCTACAGTTACATTTCTAGTGATGAATCGGCGAAAAAACATTTATATTTCTGTAACAGAAATAAATGGATTATGGATCATTTTATTGTAGCTGACTTTACAAGAGGACTTCGCTAGTGGCTGTTGAAACAGGTGACGTCCCTTACGTTGTAAAACCAGCCTCTGGAGACTCGCCCACTTGTAGAGAGGAGAGAGACTTTATGCTGCAGACGGAGAACAGGGAGTTGCGATAGTCTATAGCCGCGATTAAATAAAAGCTTAAATGACTGTTTCAAGGTTTTTGGTTGACCGAAATGGCTTCATCTTAAAATCATGAAAGAAAAAAAAAAAAGCATGAATGTCAAATGCAATGGCACCCTGATGGTCAGATTATGAAACATTTTGTCCCAGTGGTGGTGATAGAAAGGTGTTAGGGGTCACCATAAACACTGGAAATCATCCTCTGGAACATGAGTTTGGCTGATTGTTATCAAAACCTCTCCAATGCGCTAAAGTGATATACAGTTTACTTACGGTAATAATTTCACAAAAAAAACACAATTTTATTTCATTAGAAATAGTTCTGTGAGAGACATGGCAACAGCCCTCAGCCCCAGTGGTTGAGGTAACTCCAGTATAAAAGGGTTGGATGGGGAACCCACGGGCAGCCTTTATCTCCTCAGTGTGAATTTGTTTGCAGAGCTCCATGTAGCCAGTGTCACTGTCTACCCAGAAAATCCCAGGAGCGTCGGTGTTCAGAGTGTCATGAAGACCAAACAGTTGGAGACAGAGCTCCCGTCGTCGGACCTGCTACTGGTATTTTCTCTCTCTCCGTCACGTTGTCAGGGGAATCGTCGTCCAGACAAACGCAAACAGTCGGCTGCAAACTCCACTTTGTGACAGGAACTCTGTTTTCTCAAGGATCTCCTCACCTTTTCAGTTTTTTATTATTATTATAATTTCTAACCTTTTAAAAGAGTTGTTCTGCTGCCAGCTTCATGTGCTAAGTAACTTGTCACAGAATTCTCACTCCAAACTCGTCACATACGGACGGACGCTTGGTCAGGAACCCCTTGGCGTCATGTGTCAACGTGCTGGGTATTTCTGCCAGATATATGTATGATTATGCTGTGCTATGATGTTGTTTCTTAGCACTAGGCAAATGCCATATCCTCCAAAGGAAATCCTCAAATACTGCAATCCCGACCTGTAGAGCTAAACTTGGATTTAAAGTGATAACCTTTAGGATTTCAGACGTGGTGCCTTTTAATAAGGTTCCCAGAGTTTAAAATTTAAGTTTAAAATTACACTTCCTCAGCCCTGTCTCCTAAAAATGACGTTCCCATACAACTAAACTGTATTCTCAATTACGTTTCCAGCCGTACGTTACGTTTGTTTTTGACATGGGACTAGTGGACTTTCCCTGAAGGTCTTTGACAAGACTTCAGATTTTCCCCTTCAGCTGCACACATTTGAGGTGATCCTCCTTAAAACACTATACTGGGGCGGCCTCTCGCTCACCCAGAAGAGTGTGCACCCCATGTAGGCTGAGTCCTTGGCAGAGGCCCGGGGTTCGATTCCAACCTGCAGCCCTTTGCTGCGTGTCATCCTCTCTCTTTCACTCCCCTATTTCCTGTCTATCCACTGTCCCTATCGAATAAAGGGAAAAGCCCCCAAAAATAATCTAAAAAAAACAACACAATACTACAGCATCTGTGAGACGTGGGAGGGACGGTATTGGTACTGGACACGCTATGAATGTGAGCTGAGGCAGAGCTGTCTGAAGCCTGCTGATCCGTCAGCAGGTGCTGTCAGGTCCAAATCACATTGTCAGTGACTGAGATCCTTTGACCAAATGCTCCGGTCTGTCCCTCAATGCAGGACTGAGTTTTATGGGAACTGGGCATGGACGGATTATGAGACAATGAGCCCCTGGGCACAGACATCCCACCACCGGAGCACGACACATAGGCTTTGTGGTAGTTTTGCCTCTTTTGTTGTTGTTGTTGTTTTTGTGTCTTTTTGAAGTCTGTGTGCATCTTTTCGTGGTTTTGTGTCTCTTTGTTGTCCCATGTTTCTCTTTGAGTGACATTTTGCAGGTGACACTTCTGATCTGTGCCCGGTATAGGCCCGTTCAGTAATCCATCCATGGGACTGGGCCTTCTCAATAGATGCCCCAAAACTATGAAATTACTTCTTCCTGCCATTTTGTAACAGTCATCTTTAAACACACTTTGACTCGTTGGCCTTCAACTGTGCCTAATAAGCTGCTAATGTATTTCTTCTGGAGTCTCTATTGGTGTGCATCATTCTTAAATTGTCTACTTTTTTACTTGAGTATTTTTTCGTAAAAAATTAAGCGATAGCTGATATATTTTTTATTCTATTTTACAAAAGTCGGTAATAAAAATATATGAGAGCAATCTCTTTTCATTGGACCTGAACTGAAAAGGGAGACAGTGATTAACATGCAGGTTCCTGCGCAGGTTGGTATTTCAGTAACCGTGATATATAATAGTCGCTATGAAAACATTTATGCCTGTATATCTATAATTCAGGATAGTGATCCGGTAATGCTGAAGTGTCGTTAATAATTACTGTTACCAAGTAATTTCTGTTAATCACCCATAAAATGACACCATCAAACCACACATGAAGTGTGTCCAGGTTCCTGTTTCTTCTTGTTAAAATTCTGCTCCACGTCTGGGTTCATTCACTGGGGTGAAATCTGTGCCACACCTGTAGGAAACGATAACAAAGTTAATTGTTTAATATTTAAAGTGCCCTCCTGAGGGCAACAGAGGCGACTGCTAATCATCATTCAGTGTATTCTTCACTCATTATGTGTGAGCCACAAGTCTTGTGCCGTGCTGGATGGCACTCATCAGCTATTCTGAGCAGAGGAGGAGCTGTGGAGACGTTTTGTGTCTTTTATTCTAAAAGTGAAAAGAGCTCTGGAAGAATTGGCTCGACAGAAAAACAATGAGGGTACATGAATTAACATGAAGTACTTCATGAACTATCAGTAATGTACAAGGATTAATAGTATGTCATGCATGACTTAATGCAGGAGCAATACGTTAATTAATGCATCAATTAAGGTTTTTCAATCATGATTTCCATGAAGTCCAAATTGATGATTTCATTTGCATTTGTAATTGCAATTTGATGCCTAAACAGACCGAGGGGTTGACTTCATTTGATTGTTCACAAAGATGATTGCTGCATCTGCCGCCATTAATCGTATCTTATTCATCAATGTTAAAGATGAACCAGGTCAGCACTTTATTAGAAGGACCACACACATGAAGTACTGTAATGAAGAAGTAATGTTTAGTTAATCATGATAACAACACTACAATTCAGTTTTTTTTTAGCCTGTCACTTTAACTACAGATTTCCCAATGAAGAAGACATGAAATCATGATGATGATAAAAACCTTAATTGATGCATTAATTAAACAGCTGTACCAGTGTTCCCACATGGGTGACTGGCATTTCACAGCACTGATCCTAGGATCAGACAGTTGTTCAATGACAAAATTACAAGAACCACTAGACGACACCACTGATACATTTACACATCAAATTTCTCAGCAAAGCCAAGAACGTGTTGATTCCAGC
The DNA here is from genome assembly GCF_008315115.2 of Sander lucioperca. Lineage (NCBI taxonomy): Eukaryota > Metazoa > Chordata > Actinopteri > Perciformes > Percidae > Sander > Sander lucioperca. Next base: position 21,654,164 of record NC_050193.1, read on the forward strand.
GTGACAAAATGACTCACTCGTGCTATGACTTGAATCTTTTTTGGGGGCAGATCCAACGCCACGTATCCAGTCACAGTTTGTCACTGTCTGCAGCTGACTCACTTGACAACTCATAAACAGTTTCTCCATGTCTTTTCAACATCTGGATAACGTTGTCTTTCTCTGCAAAATGAAGGTCAAAGGTTCTGCTGCATTTTTCCAGGAGCTTCCATCGTGAGCCCGTCCACCGAGGATTAAATGACATCATTTGGATTGATGTGGTTGGACAGCGGGGTGGGAGGGGGTCGGGGAGTCACCTCCACGCTCCTCATTAGGACTCGCAGCCGGAATGCAAAGTGGTGAAAGTGACAGCGGCTTAAACCTCTGCAGAGTGATGATGCTGAAACAGCCGCAGTGGGACGGCCGACATGAAGGCCACTGTGGTCACTGACGAACCTCAGTGTCCCAACACTGACTTTGGCTTCAGTGTCATTTCAATCAGGAGAGACTTCGTTGGTAGGTGTATTCATCACATAATGCACAAGGTTGAACTGTACAGAGCCTTTGGCGATTAGGCTCCATTGCTATGTAAATAATTTTATAAGGGGTAGAGAAGCCATGAGTAGGCAGGAACATCCCCCCCGATGGAGTCTAGACACTGGTGGTGGTGAAGGAGCCTGAAGCTCTGGATGGATGTTACGGGAGCGGGGTTTCTGGAGGCGGACCCAGGGTGCTGTGGATGATGACTGGAGGTGAATGGGTTGGAGGATTGCTCGATTTGCCTGAAAAGACACCCGACAGCAGCAGAGAGAAGAACAGTTTTTAAAGCAGGAATGCAATGATGTGATTGGCTCAGGGAATATATGGCAAATTCTGGTTGGTTTAACTGAAGTCTGAACTGTGTGTGTGGAATCCTGAGATCATGCAAACATATTATTGAAAGTTTATTGATGGAAAGCCTCCTAAGATGAACCATCTCATTTTGAAGGGGGTCCACATATTATTCTTCATATGCTTTATAAATATTTACAATCATTCCCCGAAAGAACCATGCAGGCCTGTCTTGTTGCATGATCCAAATTTTCTTCAAAACCTGCCATTTTCAGCGTGTAGCTTGCTAGCTCGAAGGTTATTGTTTCCTGCAGCGAACGCAAAGTTTGAGAATGGCAACACACATTGAGCGGAAGGTGAGGGACATCCATGTCAGGCAATTATCCTGGAAATGTACTTCCGTTGATCCTCACTACTCTTTCAGCGATACACAACAGATATTCTGAATAAAAAGGTTTGTAGTAATTGAAGCAGTCTTTGATACTGCAATGGATTTGCATGTCTGCGCTCCTAATTAAAGTCTTGTTTCCTGGATTTCCTTGCAGGCTCAACGTTCAATCTGTTGCAACGTCTTTGAAATTGTACAGGAGCGTCATTTGGGATTCAGGCTGCAGTTCAAATGAATTGATGACATACTGTACCCCGCCCCCCCCTCACCTTTCATCTGCAGCCATCTGTCCCTCCCGTCTCCGTCCTCTCCACTCCTGCATTGTGTACAGCGGCACTATCACTGTTGTCGTAAACACCAGGGTTTCTCTGAAGGTTCAGTCACAAGCTTTAACCCTGAGAGAAACCCCATTCTACTACGCCTTCATACTGTGAAGTGAGACCAAAAGACTAAGAATCATGGGAATAGAGGGAGCTCATCGTCCTCTCTATGCAGTCGCCATTACTGCACGAAGATGGTCACAACCTGCAACCAATTTGCTATTTGTGTGTGTGTGTGTGGGCCCCTTAACTACCATGTCAGATTAATAATTCACGCAGATACGTTTACGTTGACCAAAATGTGTGAGCTAAACACTCACACATTATTTCTAAGAATATTCAAGGTCATAACGCATTAATACGTCTCAGAAACAGGTGTTCATCCTCTGAGGAGCCCGAACGTGTTCAATAAATATGTTCTTTTTATTTCAAAGGTTTTGAACGGTTGTTAATTCTTCATGGTACATAGTTATTTCATCATTTTGACAATATCTTTCTGATATCTATCTCTATTTATCATATTACAAATGTGCATCATATGTGCTGCTGCTGTCTTGGCCAGGAAAATAATCGAAATATATCTAATCTAATTAACACTTTCCTGATTAATCAAAAAGTAAATGAATAATAAGCCTGTTTTTTCTCAGACCAGAGTTAATACATTTGAGTAAATTAAAAGAGCCAAAAAAATGTAAGCAAACCGTGAAAAATGGAGCCCATACTGACATTTTTAAATGTCTTGTTTGTCCAACCAACAGTCCAAAACCTGAAGATATTTCTGTGGTGGAATTTCCAGCTGAGCTTACGAACTCATGCTATGCATGTTGACATAGTGAAACCCCAGGTCTCATTCCGGTCATAACCTGTCCCGCACAGAGTAGAAGTTCAACTCTGTCTCCATAGATGACGGGAAACGTAACAGCTGTATGATAAGACAGTGCTGCCTCATCCTTAACACATAACACATACTCACATTCATACGCACAGACCTAAGGATAGGCAGTACGGGCAGGCCAATATTATTTTCTGTCTGTGCTGATGTGTTTGGGTTAAAGATTTAGGTAAGCAACAGTGTTTATGGCGCCCACAATGTCTTTGTTTACATTGAAGTTTCAGCAAAACTTAAGACCTCCAGCATGAGTTTAAAGCTTTAGTGCGTAACTTTGTGATATTATTGAACGCCTGTTACGTTCAAGCCATTGCTAAATGAGTTGCTACAAAGCTAATTAAGACTATCAGCACCACACAACTCTCTCTGTATTTCTCAGTATGGCTATGTTCAGAAACTAGTGTAGTCCGGTGACTTTTGCGCGCAGAAACTCGAGTGAAGATAATTACCTCTTCTGAAGAGTCCCTCATGTTTGTTTAATCCTCCGTGTCCTCCTTGGCTACTAGCAACTGTGTGGAGGAGGGGTTTGGGGGGGGGTACGCGATCACGTATGGCGTGTATCATGTGGACGCGCCAACAGTTTTGTTGTCATTACTTAGAATTCCTCATGGGGCCGACAGAAACTACGCACTATAGCTTTAAATACACCTTCAGGAAGACAGGAACTTTAGAGAGTTGGGATGGCACTACACTGTACTGTGTAATCCTAAATTCTCCTCAAGATTTCATTAAATGTGTCTGTAAGTTGTCAAAGTCTCCCGAATCTTCTTCACGTATAAGAATGTCAGCTGTCCGGAGTTTTTCTTTAACAATTTGGATTTTATATATATATAAATAAAGGAGTCTTCATGTCACATGACTGTAATAATTATTATTCCCCCTTTTCTACACTTCAATGCACTTCTTTCCTTTTTTTTTCTTCCCTGGCTGCCTTGCCCTTGGTCTGGGTCAGTCCTGCCAGAGCTCCTGTTTGTGTATGCTACAAATTGATAGCAGGCTTTGGATGTCATAGCTAATTAGTCTCCAGGTGCTGTGTTTCCCCCCTCACCCATCCCCCCATGACTTTTGTTCTCACCCAAATGACTTGCCAATAAGGCTGTTTAATCATGCCTCATATGTGCCAAGAATTCGTCAACGGTCGCTTCTCCGTGTTAACGTCCACTCACTTGCCCCCAGTCACCTCTGCTCAAGGCGACGTGTAAGTGTTCCAGAGAATATCTGTATTTTGTCTTAATTGACCACTATGACTGTCAAGGTTTGTTCTCAAACACCACATACGCAGTTTACAATGAGAACTACAGATTTATGATTTGAATTCATCATCATTTTTTAAACAATGGTTCTTTGGTTTCACACGGTCTCCAGCTTTTTAAGGTTTTTGTGTGTAAACTTCCCCAAATCCAATGAAGAACAGGATAGAGCCGCTAACTTAAGGCTAAACTCTGATAGCTGATAGGTAGGGGTTAAATTAGTCTCGCATTGCCAGACCTTCATCCACAGCGCTGCAGAGGAGGGTCTGGCTAGTCCACACAGCATTCCGGGACGGGAGAAAAACGTGCTCTGGTTTATTGGCATTTCTTTAAACCAATCACAATCTTCTTCGGCGGCGCTAAGTATCGGATGGAGCAACGCTGCCTCTACAAAATGGCCTCGGGAAGGAACTTGTTTTGGTGGAACATGTGTACGTTCAAAGTTTTTTTTAGTCATGCAACAGAAAACTCAGATTGGACAGATAGTCTAGCTAGCTGTCTGCATTTACCCTGCAGAGATCTGAGGAGCAGTTAACCATAGTCCTCATAGTTTAGAATGCCAACACAAAGAGGAAGGTGACAGACATCCGGCGGAATTTCCGGCGGCACCTGAACAATCCCGGAAGTGGAACGTCGTCGATATAGACTAGTGTTAAATTAACATTGTTTTTAAGTTACAAACCTCCATTGTGACATCCTAGCTTCAACATGTGAAGGAATCCAGCTCTTTGATAACCTGTGATTGGATAATTGTTGTTTGGTTGAGAGGTTTATCAAACGGTCGTATTTTACTCATCTTTTTATTGAGATTTGACATGATGCAGTGACTCAGCTTTCCGCTGCTGTCTCTCACCACTGTCCCTGATCCTGTCAGCAACTTCATGGCTCCAGATGAAAGACTGCATGGGACCATAAATCACATTTACGAGTTGATTCTCGGCTCAAAATCGCTGCACAAAAAGCTGCAGCTCTAAAAATGAGAATGGAACTGGAACCTTTAAATTGAACTTCAAATTGTGGATTTGTTTTCTTTAACTAAATATTACAAATAAGTCCGTTTTTTTCCAGTCACAGTTTTCAAAAAGGCTAATTTCCTGTTTCTTTTATATTGATCAGCAGTGAGAAACAGAAATCTGTTGGAAGGCTGGACCAGCCGAGGATGACATGAACTTCATTACCTGGAGGGATATGCTGCTGGATAGCGTGGTAAAAAGTAAAAGTGGTGGAGGAAAGTGAAATATCACTTTAATGTCCCATCCAAAGAGCTCGCTTCACCCCCATGATCCACAAGTTTGTGCATTTGATAAACCGTACCGCCCTTGCTGTCTCCGTAATCTGAGCCACTTTGTCTCGAAAGCTCTCCAAGGACCAAAGAATATGTCTGTTTTTATGGCTGGTATTTACAGAGACGCGGCACAATATTTGTCCCTCTGAAACGTTGCTCCTGCCTCTGAAATTGTCCAGAGATTTACTCTTGTCCTTCTCTTTGTTTCTGTCGTGGGCGACCGGCACTCCTGCTACCTTCTCGAGGGAAGATGGGAACAGTGAGGTTAAATCTCTGCTAATGCGCCTTGGCATGTGTTAGACACTGGTTGTTTCACGGCCGTGGGAACGCTGCAGATTGGCTGCATTTTGGGCGTCCTCTGGATTCAACCTGAGCTTTTTCTTAACTCCTCTTGTTCACACTGACTCCTAATTGGTGTCGGATGCTTGTCTTTGCTCGCCAATTAAAAGGGGAAGAGTGGCATGGAAAGGTGGGCTGGTTGGCAGAGAAATGTGGGACCGAGAGAGAGAGAGAACCCGTTGTTAACGGAGATTATTAATTGGATCCTCCATGGTGGATTGGGATGTTTATGGTATAGTGCAGGGCTTCTCAAAGTCCGGACCAAGATCCACATCCGGACCGAATGAGAAGTCAAACCGGACCCAGCCCAAAAACCTCTGGTTATGTATACAATACCTTTTTTATGAAGTGTAACATTTTCTATTTTTAAATACAAAACATATCCATAAACATGAGTCCAACATATTATTAACAAGGATAAATCGGCCTATTTGTGATTTGTTTTTAAATTTGATGACTGGTTTATTGGCCTTGTAGGTAAAGTAGCCACTAGCCATCCACAGATACAGTTAAGCTTTAAGGATTCACTGTGCTACATGTATGTTTAACATTAAACATGATGAATATTATGTCAATAATTATTATTTTAACAGCGTAGTATTCTATGCACCATAAAAAGGTATGTGTAAAGGCTTTAGGCCACCCTATACGTTATTGTAGGCCCAGTTTAATATGCAAATCAATTTTATACAATATGTAGCGGGGGTCCCTGCTCTCTCTCTTTCAGTTAAGTGGTCCTTGGCTTAAAAAACGTTGATGACCCCTGTATTGGAGAGAAAGTAGGCTACCAAAAAAAAAACTGCATGGCAGCTACTCACTGAACGAGACCGAATAAGCTGTTTTCTCAAACTGTGACGTCTGCCCCTCAAAAAGAACGACAGATCGTTGGTCAGTGACATTTCTGCAAAAATTGTTGAGCTTACATAGCTGACCTACATAAAAATGGAAAACCCATAGCACTAGTGTGTCTCGGAGAGACTGACGCCATATTTTACTTTTACCCAAAAGGCACTCTGAAAACCCAACAGAGTGGAGGAAAGCTTAACAGTTTGTTTCTACTGAAACGGCATTACCTGCAAAGCAAAACAAAAGTCCCTCTCAGCACAGTCAACCACAACAGGAAATCCACAGCTCCTCTGCTGGTTTGTAATGCTGATCTACGGGTGTACAAAGCATCTGTAGCACCTCATGACAGATGTGCGCCTCTAATTTACTGGGAAAGTAATCACTCTGGGGTAACTAGCCACTAGTGCTAAGTGTGATTCATTTAGGCTATGATTGGTATCATCACTTGGTTCAAACAGGTAGCTTTGTGCTGTAATGATCAATGCTAATGTATGTTTGGACCCCAATGTGTGCAGTAATTATGGGATATTTGCCCAGCGCGTTATGGATGAGCATATTACTGCTCGTCCTGTGGGTGTTCCTCATCCATTCTCTCGCAGGCCTTGGCGCATTCACACGTGGAAGGGAACCCTGACCACGGCTGCCTTGGCTCAGCCTCGGAGGACAAGCCTGGCCCGTCAAGCAGAATCTCCTCTCAACTAGCCACTTGGCTCACACCTGTCGGGCAAATTGAACATGACAATGAATCAAGGCCCCCTTCAGCTGTCATACGTCACTGTTAAGCACATGCTGGGAAAATGAGCCTGCTGTTTAAAGCATTAGTTGTCATGGCTGCGAAGACGGGTGGGTACAGAGAGGTCAAGAGGCGTTTTACGTTCCTGACCAAACTGTTCAGCTCCTGAACACCTCATTACAACCCAATCAACCCCTTCTGCCTCGACATCCCTACTCCCTACAACTTTAACTACTGGATGGGCTCAATAAGCAACAGAGAAAAGGTTTATGTTAGTGCTGTAGGTTACAGTACCTGAAACAGTTTTCCAAGTGGACTGAGTCATCTGTTTGAGATGATGCTTTGAACATTTTTATGGGGGTGGGAGGTTTTAGTCGTCATGAAACGGCTTCTTTATTTTATGAGCTTCTGGTTTTCTTTAGATATTATTTCATCATATTATATTATATCATTATTTTGATGGCCAGCTTACCTGCAGAGTAACCACCATACACTAAGCTCACATAATAGCGTATCAAGTCTACCAATTAAAGACTTTTTTTTGGCTTTGATCGTCGTATCTGATCATTCTGTTACAGGTGAGAAAATATGCTCAAGTTTAAGAAAGATTAAATTTACCCAAATACTATCAATGTCTGCCAATGCCAAATTACAATCTTCTTATAGCAACTTTTCAAGCCTGCAGAATGTTAAAGATGACTTTAACAGGGAAATGCATATAATAATAATTATTATTTTTGTTATTACTGTAAGCTATAAAAGCACTGTAACCTTTTTCTGTGCCTACAACAGAAACAACCGTTTAAAAACTAAGATTGTAACATGTAAAACAACACCATACAAATGCCATAATAAGAACCTGGCAAAGCTTCTGTGCTCTTTCCAGTTTGTTTTCTAAAGAAAACGCATGCAACCGTACAGAAAAACATTACTTAAGAGATAGAAATACTAAATTGGAGTAGATGAAGCAGCAGAAAATGCAAGAAGACAACATGCCAGGGCCGATAATGGTAAAAAAAAAAATATATAAATATAAAGTTTATAACACAGAGAAATGAAAAATAATGTTTTGAGAAGACACCAAATTTCAAAAAGGAAACCCATTGTTCTCCTTTTTCATGTGTTTGGGGATCCTCAGCAGCCTCAGCTTAGTTTGCTTACCGCCTTCTCCGGAAACACACTGTGTCTGGTGTTTTTAAGAGTGCACAGCAGCAGAAAGCAGAGGGAAGAAAAGGGCCGTGAAAGGACGTTTATCATCATCCTGGACGGAGAGGGGAGCAGACAGACGGCAGCCCCGTGCTGTCGGGGCTCTGCTGGGAGCTTTGGCACTAATTGTGTGGGAGAAGAAGATTGTTGTTGCTATAATGAAGGATCTGTTTGTTAACCTTGTGACTTTGCTGTGGATTGGGAATTGGTCCACTCATTGTGTGCCAGCTGACTGTGCTGGAGGTGATTTGAGCTTTTACAGCTTTGATTATGTAGATAATAGCCTTGAATAAATGTAAATGTGTCACGTGTGATTCATGTGAACAGATTATACATTTCTGAATGTTGGAGCTGAAGCAATTATCATTGTTGGTGTGTGTTTTTTATCACTGTCAGCCTCTAAGATTAAATTTGAGATTGATGACGCTGAAATCTCATTAGTCGCATTGTCGAGCTTCGGCTGCCACAAATCCTCCGTCCATGCATGTACACTGGCAATCATCATTCTTCCAGGTCTGTGGCCTTGAAGGGTCAATCCATGCTGGAGATGACTGTTGAAGAGGTCAAGGTTGGAGAAGCAAACCTACTGTATGAGATTGTGAAGTGCCACTTTGGTCCAAACAGAGATATCTCAACAACTATTGGATGGATTGCCTTGAAATTTGAAGTATCGCACCATCTATTAATCGATTGGCACAACATTTTGTACAGACATACATGATGCCCAGAGGTTAAATCCTAATAACCTTCTTGACTCCTGGCTTTTTTATTTTTTGCCATAACGAGCTTAACATTTTTGGTATTAAAGGGGTGATAGAATGATTATATAGGGTATTTCACACTGTTCCTTAAGGTCTCCTAATAGGGTATGTAACATTGGTTGGGCTGAAAATGTCCCAGTTGCTCTTCTTTGGGCCCTTATGCATCCCTGTGGAATGTCTCTATTTGGAACGACAGCTTTTCTTCCAAATATGGTATGCTCATGAATATTTAGATGAGCTGATTGGTTGAGGAACCACATACACATACATTGGAGACAAGACGGCAGGTCTCATATTTCAGACACTGCAACATTATACATTGTCTGTCTGCTATTTTGTTCACTTCTGAGACTTTTTTATGCGAGAAATCAACTATATAAAGCTCAAATATGGGCCGTTTTACGAAAATTGATGGCTAATTGCAAATTTGGTTTGGTTTGACTTCAGGAGCTCCAGACAGTCTGACGAGAAAGCGGGAGCCTGCTGGGCTCCATACCCAGGGGAAAGTCACCGTTTCTTGGTTACTGGACTACCGGGGCTCGGGGCTCCGCGGAGCTCCGGAGCTGGCCGGCTGCCAGCTGCAGGCATAACTATTGTATATTTACAGTTTGAATTTCGTCATGGCATGTATATCACAGCTCCCTAAGGTCTTACAAAGCTTAGCTAACACTTTTGTCCGATTTCAATTTAATGCATTTTTGTGAATTTTAGAGGTCTTGTTAGGAGGAGGCAAGCTAGCTCTCCTTGATTGAGCTCCATCCAGCTCACTCGCGGACAAGAGGCGTTTATTTCCCCGATCGTTTGTTTAAATAACTCAACACACATATCCATTATAAGATTAACTGGAACCTGTGGTAAGAGATTGCAGGCGTAACAAGCTTGCTGACTGCGCTCTCACTCACACACCGGCCATTTAGCAGGAAGAGGAGAGCTGCAGGCCCTGGAGCTCTGTCAGGGCAGTGGCATTTGGTAGTCCAGTAACCCAGAAACGGTGACTTCACGCAGGTATCGAGCACCGTGGGCTGCCGGCTGTGTCGGAGCTCCATCTAGCTCACAGCAGGCCGAGGTCTGAAGGACAGGCCGGGCGGCGAGACAGTAACCCAGGCAGCACCGGTTGCTGAATTCTGACACACAGTCGGACAAAATTTGCAATTAGCCAGCAATTTTCGTAAAACGGCCCATATTCTACCTCTACATAGTTGATTTCTCGCATAAAAAAGTCTCAGAAGTGAATTTAATGATAAAATAGCAGATTAATAATGTATACAATTTCTGAGATCTGCGTGACCTATTCAGAAGACTACCTGATCTCAGATCAGTGGTGTAGCCTATGTAAATGTTGGGGCGTGACAAAGGTAGAGACTAGAGCAAAATAAGGAGGAGGAGATTTGCCCGTTTTCAGAGGCAGTTTCAAATTGTGAGATTTGCAGAGGAAAGGGATGTCAATGGGATTTTGAGGTTCTATGTATGTCCTATTTACCCACCAAACTGTCGTTAGTCAACTATGACAAGGTAAAATTGGTTTTGCATTCTATCACCCCTTTAAGTGAAACGTCTATTAGATTGACATTTCGTTCATCGTTTGTGGCTCCCAGATGACATATCCTACGTACTTTGGTGATTCTTGAGAATTTTTTTGGTTTAAAGTGAAAACTATTGGATGGATTACCATAAAATTTGGTACAGAAGTTCATGATTCCCAGAGAATGAATCCTAATGACTTTGGTGATCCCTTTACTTTTCACTTTGCACTTTTTTGTGCAATCTGGACCAAAGTAGTGGATCTATTGACTGACTGACATCGCCATCCCTAGAACCCTGCTGTCAAGTATTTCAAATTGATTTTGGCAAGAGTTCTCTGCAAATACCAGTGGCCCATTTCACAAAATCAATTTGTTAGCACCCCTTGGAGATACATTTGCATGTCTAATGGGACTCTTACCCCCAATTTCCACCAACTGCGGAACGGCTGCGGATCCGCTCCGGAATGGCGGCGGAGTCAATAGGTTTCCATTAAAGTCAATATGTGTATTTTCACTGATTGCAGAACGGCTGCGGAACGGTTGCGTTCTGACTCCGTCCAAGCTCCGGCGATCCGCAGCCCTCTGGAGCAGATACACAGAGCTTCTATTTTTGACTGATGCCGGAGAGCTCCGCAGCAATTCAGCACAGGGCAGATTGCGCGGGACAGGAAGTCGAGCACAGAAACAAAATAAAACATCCAGTTAATTTTCAAAATAAAATACACCGTGCTCACGGCGGATCATATTTCCCTGCACTACACCTTGAAAACGTCATAATGGGCAGAGACGGGCCTGAAGTCAAGTTTGTGGTTTTGTTTATAGAAACTACATCCTGTTATATCACGCGATCATACGTGAATTCGCAAGATCTTGTGGGTCCTCGTGACTTCAACTGTCAGTCACGGCCGCAGCCGTTCCGCAACAAATCCGCACCTGGTGGGTACTGAAGGACGGCGGAGCACGGACCCGCCACGCAGCGGAGCCGATCCGCAGCCGTTCCGCAGTTGGTGGAAATTGCGGGTTAGATGCTCATGCACGGGTCGCAATCATGCCGTCTGTTTTAATTAGTGAAAAATAAGTTCAAATGTGAGAGGAAATTATCTCATGTTATAAAATCTTGTGAAACGGGCCCTGGCGTCACAACTCAGCCCTTGTCTGATATACGTTTTTAGCCCCATTTTCCAATTCTGGTAATCTTTTATTCCTTCTGAAGTCAGTTGTATGGTGTATACTACTGCTGTCTTTCATCACTGTCTACCTTTGCAGAGACAATGAATGGTGTGAAGTCCATTTCGCATTTATTGCAAACTGAAGAAGAAAACCGTGAATCTGTCAGCATCCAGTTGTACCTCTGTGACTGTTCCATCTGTAGGCAAGTCATGAAATGAACCAGAAGAGGGTCCTCCAGCAGTGAGGCAGCAGACTGACTGTGTAAATCTGAGGAGAAAGGTTAAACGAGCATGCTGGAAAATGTGACAAGAGGCTTGTAGGAAGTGCACCATGACTAGAATAAAACAAATATGAATCTTTGGGGCTGAGAGAGACATTCATTTTCAGCCAATTAAATGCTCATTCCTTCTTTCTCCCTCTCAGCTGTCCTGTTTATTGCGTCACATAAAGCGGCAGAAAAGGTTTTTTTAGGGAGTGAAAGTCACATTTATATTAGCCAACACCAAAGATGTTATGTCTACACCTCCTCTGCTCGCTTGCCATCCTCTTCCTCTCCCTCCTCTGGCTTCAGCATCTTTGCGCCGAATCGTTCATTCCAGTAATTACACTGGATCGATGTTATGTTATTTGTCGGTCCATCTTGTCTGAGGAGTGAAGTCGAGCCTCCTACACTAACCTTTCTCCTCTCACTGAACGTAATAATTCATGTCATGCTGGCATCACTGTTACATACGGGACAGGCGGTCTATTTTTGACAAACTAGGTGACATAAATACACTTGCATGACATGATTTATGAAGTGCTGCACAAACGAGCAGTTTCACGTTTGCTACTTTAGTGTGACATGAGGGCAGTATATGAAATCATTTGGATGTTCAGCTTTGTATGACAGCAATAACTTGCTCGTTAAACCTCAACTTAAAGGAATACTCAACACAAAATCTGTGTTTTGAATATCAAACCCCTATATGGGTGTAGTTACCTTTTTGATTAAAATGTATTCCAATGGCGATCCAGTTTCAGTTGGGGGGGATGGCAAAGTATGAAAACATTCATATAATTTTCTCTAATCACTCCTGCAGCATCATCTACTTTTCTGATGCCCACCCATTAGCATGAATGTCTATATTTTGTAACTAAATATACTGTACGTTGTCATTCAAGCAATGAACTGTCTGGATCTGAGCATTCTTGAACATTACGTGAATGAAATGTAAAACATAAAGAAGATGTATTCAAGCTTCTCTGCTGTAGTGTCCCTTTTCACTACTGTTTAACTTATTTTACTATTTATTTAAATTTATTTTATCGTTATTAATACGTACTGTGTGTATATGTTTATACTTATATTGTTTATATCTTTTTATCCTTCTTATATTTGTATGTGTGACATGCTCCAACAACACCATGACAAATTCCTCGTATGTGCAACATACTTGGCAATAAAGCCCTTTCTGATTTCTCATTGGGAATCACAATATCTCTGTGCCTTTTGCACTGAACTTTTGTGGATAATTTCCACCATGACCCCGTTTATATCTGTTACAAACCTGTGCTCTGTATCTGGATAATGGATCTGATCGTGGGGCCTTTGCATTTACTCCTGGTATTACAAAAAGGCTTCTTGTTCTCTCAATTGTGCTCATCTGCAACCTACTCTCTCTACATGACATATGCTCAAACCCTCACATAAAGTTGTGTCCAGGGGTGATTCCAGGATTTTTTAAGTGGGGTGGCACAGGGGGGGACATTTTGTCAGAATACAGCATAGAAAATCTGCTTAGAAATGTATGAAATATTGGACACAATGTAATTCTGCTAAATAAAACATCATATTCACTTGTTTTCATTTTAAACAAATTGTATATCTAAATACAATACACATGTTCTATAGGCTCAGTCTGCCACTTGTTTCAAAAACAATTCCAGTGCTGGTTCCGTGGTATCAGAATTTTGGATAGTCGTCATGGAAACATTAATTGGTCATGTGACAAGGGCTGGGAAGATTGGCAGAACAGGAGCCAAGTGACACTGCTCTGATCCAATGGAAATCACAGTTGTCAGATTGACAGCACTCTAGCCAACTCTAGGATTGGGGGGGCTGGTTATGTCCCTGTTCCTGTGTTAAATCAAGTGCATGTAATGTCTGTAAACAATGAACCTTGTCTTGTATTTGAAAACACAAATCCTTCCACTTTCATCTGTTTTCTCTGACATAAAGCATCTTAAATCTCCTCCACCTCTGATTGCACCATCACTTCTCACATAGGCTAGAGAACATTCCAGCCATTTAGTAGCTTTTCATATTTAATAAAGTCTCCACTGTGATGCATTGATAATGTAATTCGGGGTCGTATCAATATTTATTCATCATCATAATTAAACATGGAGCATGAACTGATTAATGCAGTGTAGGTTTTCAATCTACAGAAGTGTAAGACCAGACTGAATTTATGTTCTTATTTGAATTAACACAAGGCCAAACAGAAGGCTAAACGTGTTGACTCATTGTAATGTTAATGGTTGTAGTCAAAGCAGTTTAGGAAGATTTGTCAGGAGTTGTTTCCTCAACTGCTGCCATTCCTGTCTCCTAAAAATGATGTTTATATACTAGTAATTGGCTTTGCCATCATGGTTTGGAGGAAATGTAAATCTTCACTGACGACGTTTTTACAAGTCCAGGTTGATTGTTTGACATCCTTTCAGTACTGTATGTTATATATATATATATATATATATATATATAGTTGTATACAGAAGAGAGAGGGTTGGGGGGGGAAGGTTGGACATACAAAGCTCAGGACTTTGACATCGGACTTTGACATCGGCATTGTCTCCTAATAATTACGTTTACATACAACTTAACTGCATTGTCAATTGCCTTTCAAGGGAAGCGTATTTTCTCCCAGATTTTATTTTAACACGTCCTCATTCCAGTTTTAAACACATGGTTAAAGTTGTGAATTGAAACAAAACTACTTGGTTAACTTTAGGCATAAAAAAATACTTGGTACGTATGCTACGTAAATTAACTTGCGTACATAAGTTTTATTAAGTCAACGTTGACTTTTGGTTTACAAAGGACATGAACAGCGGTCTCTTGGTCTTAAGTCCTGTGTTTGTTTGACCCGTCCATATATCCATCCACCCCGTCCTCTTCCCTACAAGGACTTTGATTAGAAACTTATCTGTGATATGTCAAAAACAAACGTTCTCTCAAAACTTAATTTAAAATCCAGTTTAGTTGTATGGAAATGTAATTTTTAGGAGAGAGGGTTGGAATGCCAGGCTTGCCAGTCCTGTATGTTTCTAGATCTAAGACACTTAAGGTTTGGGAAATATGGTTGTTTGGGTTAAATATTAAAGGAAACAGAAATTGTTCTAATTTATTTTTAGAAGACAGGGTTAACCTCTCGCAACAGGACTCCAAGAGTTAGCGGCAAAAGGGGCATTCTTCTGTTACTTTTGCCCAAACCCAACTCAGATCAGACCAGAAAAACTTGGCATGGCACTGCTCATTAGGCTGAAGAAAAACTGTGGAGTCGCTGTGATAACTGAAATCGATGTTTGGTTCCAGAAATGTCAGAAAGGACTCAAAGGTCAAGTCCATTCAAAGTGCCAGAGTTAATTAGCTATTGGAAGAAGGAGCACACACTGAGGTTCCTCTCTTTAGTCCATGGATGTAATTTGGTGCAGGGCAGGATAAACCGGAGACCAATTTCCCTCTCTGAGATGTTTAACTTCTTTCTTCCTTAACTGAGTGCAGCAAACTTCAGCTCCTGAAATACTCAGAGGGCAGTGAAAAAGAGGTTGAGTAAATAATGTGTACTCGTGTACTAGTATTAAGTCATGTCTGGTAGGAATTATTTGCACCAAAATAACATGTCTAGAACAGATGCTTTTGTGCTCTTCAATTCATTTGTAGCATTGATTTAAATAACTTATTTTTGGCACTCAAAATTGCTTAATTTGTGTCATTGAATTACTAATTTTTGCACTCAAATTAGAGACCATAAAGTAAACTTATGTCACGTCTTATGAACAATAACTTAGCGGGAGTGAGAAACACAAGGCATTGTGAGGTCTAAGCTAACGTTACGTACAGAGTAACGTTAGTACAACATTATAGAGCTAATGTTACGTACCGAGTAACGTTAGTACAAGGTGGAGAGACAGGCTGCGGCTGGAAATCGTAAGACGGGAAATAGTTTTAACATGACTTTAAAATCGACATGCACCAAGTGCTTATGTTAACATTAGTTAGCTTGTTCTTGTTTTCTAACTGCATCGCGAGGAATAGTAACATTAGCTTAGCTGGGAGCTTCATGGAGAAAGCTAAAGTTTATGTTAGCTGCCCTATGGCTGTCAGAGTTAGCTTCGACTTCATATATTACCTTGTAATAGCTGTATTCTCAGTAACGTGACAATCTGCAAGAAACAGGTTGCTTATAAATTACTAAAATAGTAGTGACAGCACCGTTTGGCTTGGTTTTTAATGCAGTTAGCATTGTTTGTTACTTACCTTGTTTATGACAAATCGTTTCGGCTGTGCTTTCTAACATGATTCATCATTGTGCTAACCGAGCACTGTTAGCCTTTACAACAATGCTACTTCACTACACTTGTTATATAATGTTTCATTACAAAGTTCTCTGTTAATTTGTGTTTGCCGCTGGGTGCTCGTGGTGGAAAATAAATGTAAATAAAGGTCCCCTCAAGGCCAGGCTAATGTTATAAGTACCACATGCTTGTAGTGGCATTGACATTGCTTAAGCCTAAGTAGTGTAGTACATATTATTTAACAGGCTGCAATTGAGCATTAAATATTTGAATATTATTTGAATATTAAAAATAACATCAAATGGAATTTGAATGATATTCTACAGGAAGATTGACAGCTCTAATAACCACATGGCCTTCAGCTGCAGGCTAGCCTCACGGCCTGCACAAATTAATACTACAAAATATGAATTTGTGTGCATTAATTTAACAAAAATACCTCTAGCACGTGCCATGCTGCTGAGTAAAAAAGCCAAATTTGAATGAATGGGGAGAGAGAGTTACTGCTGAGACTTAAACACTTTTTCTTGTTTGTTTGTCTGTTTCTTAAAATTATTTCTGTCAACAAGTCAAAAGTCCTGATTCCAGTCATAAAAGCTGTACACACACTATGATTTTTACCATCCTCTTCTCTTGCTCAGGCTTTAACAGACTCAGTCCAACCTGATCAGTTGTCAATAATTTGCAATTCTTATGTGTCTCATCCTGTTTTTTTGACACTTACCCCTTTGCCTCTGTCCTCCAGTTTTAGCTGCTCTTTAATGGCTTCCGATCCATGTCAGACCAGACTTTGAGGTGCTACTATCTACTTAATGTGTATTTGTGTTATTCTGATGTGTGTACATTTTTTTTATTTTGAGCTGCTGTAGCACAGGAATTTCCCCAGTGTGGGATTAATAAAGTCTATCTTATTTTATCTTATCTAATGATAACATTACAAAATTGTAAATGGGCGTGTCCCTTCCTACCTGTCTGATCTCCTTTAGTCTGAAACAGGGGAAGTACATTTCCAGGATGGTTCTGTTTGTATTTTTTTGGGGAATGATTGTTAAGATTTACAAAGAATATGTTTACGACATTTACTCTCTAACTGAGACCGATTGGTGAGGATTGCTGTGGACGAAGTACACACGGCGATACACTGGTAAGAGCAAATTACGTTCAACCATGTATCCAGCTAATTTAAATAGCTCATGTTACTATATTGTGTGAATAATTAATTAACATTCATATTGATGAAATCTCTAGGAGGCGTTCATTAAAGTATGACATGTGGAAATGGCAAAAAACACACTAATTTTGAACTTTCAATTCAAAATGGTGGATTTCCTGTTGGGTTTAGGGTATTACTCCAATGAGCTTTTTTGTGTCTTGACATGATACATATGCATACCAGATTTCGTGAGTCTACGTCAAATGTACTGCAGGGACTCAATTTTTAAAGTTTTGTAGGGGACGCTAGCGAGGCATTTTTTCATGCCTATCTACGAAACCCTTAAAATATAAAATTTTTCACCAGGCCTGATGCGTGTGCAAAGTTTGGTGAGTTTTTGAGTATGATAAGGTCCCCAAAAAGGCGATTCATTTCCAGAACAAAAGAAGAAAAATAATTCCTTCAGTTTCAATAGGGCCTTCGCCGCTGTCGGTGCTCAGGCCCTAATAATAACTTTCTGATAACCAAATAACCCTCTGTTGTTTGTCCCACAAGAACTGCTGTGTTCCTCTGTCTCTCTCCCTTTCTCCTTCCTTCTCTCTGTGCTGGACCATGGGCTGTCCTGGGACCTCTCTCTCTCTCCTGGCTGTCGCTGACATATTATAGATCCCACGTAACTTCTAGGCAAGTCTCGCCCTAAGCAGCAGCTCGATTGGTTGGGGTTAGGCATTGACCTTGAGTGGTTAAGGTTAGGATAGCCGATTGGTCAGGGGATAGGACCTGAATAAATCAGGTTACGTTACCTTGCGTAAGCATGGACGCCTGGCCAATAGTAGTGTGTGAATGCTATTGAAGGTGAGCCTGGTCCTACCAGACTCTCGTACATTTCATTTGTACAGAGAGTCTAGCCACTCTCCATTGACAAGTGTTAACTTACTTGAAGGCGGGTACTTCCTTGAAGTTTAAAACTATTGGATCTGCCCAGAGCCACTCTGGATCTGCCATAACCAATCGCTAACCTTTGGTCGAGGGGGGGGAGGGGAGACGACAACAACTATCGGCTTAGCATCGCTAGCGTTAGCCAACTCCTTCACCACTAACGGAGCAAGCTGGAAAATCAAACTTTTCCCAAACTCCGTGGGGAGGAGGGCCACAACATCATGGCCACCAACAAAACTCAGCAAAGATTGTTTTTTCTCAGGCTTTAACTTCTGGATATTCGGCAGCGTTGCCACAACGGACTGTATCTTTCTCCGCCGCCATTACGGAACTATAACTCAAACTAGCGCACGTCAAGACCTCAACGTTATCGTTCTCAGCCACTCCCTCTGTTCGCTGATTGGACCGCCAAAGATTTGTTCGGATAAAACCCAAGAATATACCACAAACCCAGACGGAGTACTGAAGGAAAATGAAAATTAAGCGGAAGTATGTAGGAGGGCGGAGCCTTGCCTCAAAGTTGCGTGGGTTCCATAATAACGCGTCGGTGACTCATTCCATATGTTGGATCTGGATCTCTCTCTCTCTCTCTCTCTCTCTCTCTCTCTCTCTCTCTCTCTCTCTCTCTCTCTCTCTCTCTCTCTCTCTCTCGTTTCATCCTCCTCTCAGTGTAAGTGCTATGTGCTTCAGTTTAGCTTGTGTGTTTGTGTAGCTCGTCCTCTTTCCAGGTTACATGGTGGAGAGGAGATTGTGTTGCTCAGACTGCTCTAGCTGTTTGGCAACACCTGGAAGCTGCTAGACATTCTGATTCCATCTTCATATATGTTCACATTCTATGCACTATTTTTGTACTATGGATTGTCTGAATTGTAATTGTATTATGTTGGTCTATTCTGTACACATGGCATCTATTGCACGCCTGTCCTTCCTGGGAGATGGATCCCTTCTGTGTTGCTCTTCCTGAGGTTTCTTCCATTGTTTCCCAGTTAAAGGGATTTTTTTGGGGGTGGGGGGGATTTCTTATCCAATACGCGGATCAAAAAGGACAGAGGGTTTTGTAGGCTACAGATTGCCAAGCCCCCAAGGCAAATTTGTGCTATTGGGCTATATAAATAAAATAGGTGTTACTTGACTTGACTCCCCATATTACGTTGGTCCCAGTTCAGAGTTGGACCTGTGTGTGGGGGAAACAGCGGACTTGCATTTAACTTTTAATCAAAGCAGCAGCTGTGGTTAGTGTGTCTTGAGGGGGGGGGGAGCAGAGGCCTCCCCCTGGGTAATCAATTTGCAAAGGCAGATGCTCAGCAGGGCACAAACTTCTGTGGCTTCCAACAGCTGTTCTCAAACACATATCAAGGAACATTCTGTCTTTTTCTAGAATCATGTGTTTGTTTATTGATCCATACATCAGGCTTCGCTCAGAGCGCAAGTTTCACAGAACATTTGTCACATTTAAAATGGCACCGAATGACTCAATGGGAGACGACACCAGCGGAGATCAAAGTGACATATTATGTCTGATTATCTCAGTGGATGGGGGCCTAATTCATGGTGCAGCACATGTTTCTATTATAATGTGCTGTTATTAATCTGCACCTTTTCCCTTCTCTCCTTTTCTTACAGGTGGAGCTGGAGCACCACATATCAATATCTCATGCTGCACCTCCAGCACTGGACAGGTGGAGACAGATGGTGCGATGTTGGCGGCCATTCAGAAAAGTTTTCCTGTATGTTGGACACTGATGAATAGCCAGGCAAAATAGCTGCAAGTGAACAGAAGAACCCAAGGCTCCATCAAAGAGTCACAGAGGGAACGCAGTAGAACAAGAAGTCGAGTCATTAGAGTAAACAGCCAGATTGAATGTACCGAAAAATGTATCAACACGCAGAGAGCCACCTGTCTGTACCGGTTTGACACCGTGTTTCACATCATTTTCGGAGTCTAGTGTGTGCCACTGGAATCATTTACACTGTTTAATTATAATCAATTCACAAACTGATACACCTGAAAAGCAATTATACATGGATTTATGAAAAAAGCATTTAAATGTATTAAAACTCATTAAAAAAAAAGTCATTGATTCGTGGAATTACATTTTGGTACTGCATTTATTCGTGTTTTTTGTTTAATCTCACCGCTCTTTTGTCTCCTTCATGTTTAAACTTTCCATTTCTTGCTTACCTTAACTTACTGACATATATTTCAGTATCCCACCTGAAAATGAACATAGTTTTAACACAGCAGCATTATAGGTTCCCTGTGGAGTTTTCTTGCAAACAAACCTGTTATGTTTGATCAATGTTTCTCACCCAAACACACCGTGTGTATCCAGTCTAGCAAAGAAAAAACAGAAAAAGATTAAGCTACAAACAGTGACCTGCTCATCAAAACATTGGTGGGTCCTTTAACCTCTCCAGTTACTTTTTAAAACCTTTTCTAATGAAGCTCAGCGTAAATTCTTTCAGGAAGACTTCTAAACTTCATCCACCTCTCTCTCTTCCTAAAACTGATCAGCTGTTTCGAGGCATTCACTTTTCAGTTAAACCAACCAGAATTGGCCATGAATTTCACGAGCCAATCACAGCATGGCATCCCTGCTTTAATGCTGTTCTTCTCTCTGCTGCAGTCAGTTGTCATTTCAGGCAAAGTGTGCAACCCTCCTCCTCCCCTTCCACCTCCAGTCACCGTCACCCACGGCACCCTGGGTCCTCCTCCGGCAGACCGCTCCCATCGGCTCCTTCGGTCCGGTCTTCAGGCTCCTTCACCACCAGCACCACCAGTGTCTAGACTTCATCGGGGGGGGGATGTGCCTTGGCTTCTCTACCCCTTTAAAATTATTTTTATAACAATGGAGTCTAATTGCCAAAGACTGTACATTTCATATTATGCATATGTACAAATAAACTATTGCATATTTGCAACGAAGTCTCTCCTGATTGAAATATATTTTTGATCTATAAAGTATGGCAGACTATTCAAATGATCTCTGAATGAATCACTGTGCTCCAAAGTTAAATGCTTCGTAGATTTCTTTTGTTTTTTTTAACCTTACTTTTGGAAATCTTATCTGATCTTTTTTTCTGTTAAGGTTATTT
This sequence comes from Sander lucioperca, assembly GCF_008315115.2. Taxonomy (NCBI): domain Eukaryota; kingdom Metazoa; phylum Chordata; class Actinopteri; order Perciformes; family Percidae; genus Sander; species Sander lucioperca. Next base: position 21,675,432 of record NC_050193.1, read on the forward strand.
AGCAACATTATTCTTGTAATATGTGTACTTTCCTATCTGGACCTTGAATCTGTAAATAAAGATTATTTATTTATTTATATATATATAAAAAAAATTATATATTGGTATGGCTGAGGTAGTGTAATATGACCCCTCATCTGGATTGTTTAATACCTGTAGAAACTTCAATCATATATTTGTGTGGATATTTAAGTATTTTAAATTATGTTTTATAAAAGAGTTATGTAGTATTTAGTACAACGTTGTAAAGTAACTCAGTGTTCTCAGGGGCTGTGATGTGAAGAAATGTTTGACATTGTTGCCGGTGACTTTGTAATGTTTCCACATACCCTACAAAAAGAACACAAAATAGATGAAAACTGAGTTAGAGGAAAGGAGTCAAGAGGGCACGGAAAGAGGGAAGAAATGTGTGTAGAATGAGAGACCTGTGGGGCTGAAGGCACACACACACACACACACACACACACACACACACACACACACACACACACACACACACACACACACACACACACACACACACACACACACACACACACACACACACACACACACACACACACACACTCTCTTACTTTAAGAGATCTATTAAAGCATCACAAGATGGAGATTTTCTGGAGGTGTTTCCTGATATAAAGACTCTCCTCTTTCTCTTTGATTGTGTGTGTTTGGTCTTTCATCCTGTACCTTCTCGCTCTGCTGAGGGAAACTGAACTCTCGTTGTTTTGCTTATCGAGCTGTCTGTTTGCTTCATCTGTCTGTTGACCACTGTGAGAGGATCACAGGAGCACTGACTGCAGTGTCTCTTTCCATCAGATCATCACTGTGGCTCAGTGTTAAACAAACCCATTACTGAAGTGTTGTGGTGCCCATGGGCCGACTGATAGCGGATTTTACAACCAGTGCAGACAAAGATTGTTTGAAATTTCAATAGTGTTTTTCCTTGACAGTACCTGTGAAATCATAGTGCAACGTCTTTCCCATCTTCGTGTTTGCTAAATTGTAGGTTAATTAAATTTGAGCACAGACAGTGTGACTCTCTTCATTTCTTTTTTTCTTACTGGAGCATGACTTGATGCCCGAGGCAAGTCAACATCCTTTGACTAATAAGCAGAACAAAATGACAAGTTTCATGAGGTTCTTTTAACAAGGCAAGGTTTAAATGGTGTAGTCGTGAATACATAAGGAACACTACCGGGAAGCAACACAATTATATAACAACCTAAAAAAATAACAAAAACAATGGACTTGCGCTTTAACTCCACATCTCACATATAGAAGGAACGTTGAGCTGTTCAAATACTTCTGACCATGTAGTGTAACTGTGAGCTCTGATCTGAGGTCAGAGGTCAGAGGTGACAGTCTGTGTCTGCTTCAGGTGAGCTTTGGTCTGCAGGTGAGCCTTCAGGAAGGTGAGCAGCCGGAAGTGTTTGCCGCAGTCGAGGCAGCTGTATGGCGTCTCTCCGGTGTGGATGCTGCGGTGCCTCATGAAGCTGGTGGCCAGGTGGAAGGTTTTGGAGCAGAGGGTACACCTGTAGGGTTTCTCCCCGGTGTGGGTGTACCTGTGGTCCCTCAGCTGCTGCTTCATAGAGTAAGTCTTCCCGCAGATGTCGCAGGGGAACGGTTTCTCTCCCGTGTGCCTCCTCTGGTGAATTTTTAAATATGACATGTGGGGGAACGTCTTCCCGCACACCTCGCAGGTGATGATGGCGTCTCTGGCCGGCAGCTCGTCGGCGGGGAGATCGTTTGAGTGTTTGCTGATGACGTGGTTCTTCAGGAAGCGGAAGCTCTTGCCGCAGACGGAGCAGAGCTGCCGCTCTCCGGTGTGGATCGCCTGGTGGGTGTGCAGGTTGGCGGCCTGGTTGAAGCCCTTACCGCAGGTGGAGCACTGGTACGGCCGTTCCTCCTGGTGCACCACTTTGTGGCGCGTCAGGTGGCCGGCGTGGTAGAAGCTCTTCCCGCAGACGTCGCAGATGAACGTCTTCTCGAAGTGGGTCATCCTGTGTGTTTTCATCATGCTGATGCAGGAGTAACCTTTGCCGCAGACGTCGCAGTGGCAGGTTTTCTCTCCGGTGTGCCTCGCCTTCACGTGCAGGTTGCGGTGAGCTTTGTGGTTGAACCTCTTGGGGCAGTAGTCGCAAGAGTACGGCAGCAGCCCATGCTCTTTCGTCACGTGTTCGCGCAGTTTCAGGTGGCTGGTAAACTCTGTTCCGCAAACCGAGCACACCGGGTGAGACTTCCTCTCGTGGTCAGAGAGTCGCTCTGTGTTTGGAAACAGCATCTCACACCGCGAACACTGGTAGTAACTTTCTGCTGTCTCAGTCTGAGACGTGTTGAGTTTTTTTGTCAGCCTGCTCCTGCGGCGCGGTGTCCTGCTGCCTGCTGCGCTGACTCCGCCCTCCGCTGATGAGGCGGCGGGGGGTGGCGGCGAAGAGGGCCGAGCGTACTCGTGGTCGGGGACATCAGCCTGCGTGGGAGGGGAGGAGGTGGAGTGCTCACCGCTCGCGTCCATGGAGACGATTTGATTTTCACCTGCGACCAAAGAAACTTTGTAATAAGTAGTTATCGTTGGACTCATCTTCCTGATTCCAAGTGTAGGACTGGTTATTGTCCCAGATAAACTCACCGTTAGCATTAGCAGCGCTCTGCAGTGGCACCAGCAGACACTTGGAGTCGACAGCAGCGCTCTACAAAACACAAAAGAGTACCGGTGTTCAGTTTGTTCAGAGCATGGAGGATCTTCACTCTGTTAGTGTGGATTCACTCACTGACCCTGAAAACCAGGATGTAGGTCTGCTCTGTGGGGGGGCTCTCACCTCCACCTGCAACCCAGGAAACACCACCCGCTTTAAACCATCACAACACATTCACGTTGTGAAAATTGCACATTCTTTAGTCAATATTTTGCACATCCCATCCCTTTGCAACACTTTGCAGCTCTTTTCATTTTAAAACAAATATATCATTTTTTTAATGATAATGTCAGTGTATCTTATATTCAATAATTTGTGACTTCTGCAGTGATTGTTTATTTTCTCTTACTCTGTCTATTGTGACCGTTATAAGATAATATAGACTTTATTAATCCCACACTGGGGAAATTCCTGTGCTACAGCAGCTCAAAAGAACCAAACTAAGAAAAATGTCTTTCATGTGAAAACCTACTTATTCATGTTGTCATCGCCTTATAATATCAAAGAGGAAGCACAAGAATTTTACTGAATCTTACATTTCTGTATCAATTTAGATTTGTTAAAAATATTTCACATTTGCATTATTAGTGTGTGTTATTTTTTTTTAAGTAGTGATTAGTAATTCGCAGAAAGATCTGTTTAATGACGAGTAGGCATCTGGCATGCATTTGTTAAATGTTCCTTCAGTAAAAGTATTTAAGTATAATCATGACAATATAGTTAAAGTATAAAAATGTACCCTGTGACTGTTACTATTATATTTTAGAAGGCAAAGACCTCTGATTGCGACTCCGTCAGCTCTGCTAAATGTATGCTGAATGTGTGCTCTATTTTGCAAGTATTAGTTGTGATTTTCGTGAAAGATATTTGATGGTGGTGGCGAGGGAAATCAAACCAACTCACCGCTCTATTCCTGCTGTCTATGCAACATAAAAAAAATGACTTCAACCATCAAAATAGTTTCACATTAATTTTTCTGTCAACCGACAAATTGATTAATGGAATATTGGTTTCAGCTGTACCTGTATAAACTGCAGGGGAGTTTAATTTAGATGAAAACATCCGATTTTATAAACTCTTCATATGTTTTGTGGGTAAAAATCTTATTTTTTAAGTTAATAAAGCTGTCAGATAAATGTAGTGAACTAGAAGTATAAGGACTTTGTTACAGTACATATACCTTAAATTTGTACTTCAGTACAGTACTAGAAACTGAGTAGACCTGTGAAGACCTCTAATCTGAACCCTATTGTTGTAGCTTCCCTGTATGAAAGCTGCTCTCTGTGTTCTTAGATCACCTTCTGTCGGCTTCGATAAACATTCGCTGCTCTCATCAGACTCAGGCGGATCCTTCAGGTCTCCTGGAGTCTCTTTCTGCTTCCCAGCAGCCAGCTCAACCATCTTCAGGATTTTATCAACGGCTTCAACACACAAACTGTCCACCAGAGCCCTGAGTTTGTCCTGAAAGAATGACAATACTCACTGAAACTTAAAGAGCAACTCCATCTGCAACAAGTACTTTTACTTTAAGTACACTTTGATGACAACTTACATACTTTTAGTTACATCATTTTAGTTAAGTAAGGACTTTTACTAGTAGTGTGTGTGTACGGATGGATGGATAGATCATTTTATTTACTGATCCAAAACTGGGTTCTGTGTTACAGCAGCAGGTATAAGACATACAGCATCCATACAAAGAAGTATAGGGTTGCAGCTATATAGGCTACCGTGATATCAAAATGAGAGTTTATCATACTGTGTACATTTGCTTATCTACAGTAGGCTATTGAAGAATATATATATTTTTTTTTAATTTCAAAAGGGAGACTTTTTACACAAATACCGTGACACGTGAGATATATATCTCATGTAAACAACTTAAAACATATCAATACTGAGAGAAAGCATGCCGAACTGTATTAGGGTCGTTTTTTCCTTTTTCAGTCTTAAATTCACCAAACTATGTTGAACACCCAGTTTCACGCCTTAAAGTCTAAATTGTGTTAAGATGTCTGTGTAACAGTGTGTAAGTGCTTAAAATATGTTTGAATGGAGTTTGGTGTTACTGGAAGAGGACTAATGCGTGTAGAGCCAAGCTCTTCTTTAATATTATAACAGTTAACCTGGCTCTACCATTCAAAACCCCTCCAGTCATTGCACCGGAAGTTAACGTAAAGTTAGCTGATAGCTACAGTTAGCTGCAGGTAGCTTACCTCGGTTACGGGATTTTGTTCATTCAAAGAGACTTTGTCCACCTCCGTCACCACCGCCTTGGCCAGGTTGTTAACGATGAGCGTGAGTTCATTTTTAAAAGTGGTTAAATCGGCCATATTTAAGAATTCCTGCACTTATCAGCCGGCTAGCTTAGCAAAAAGACTGCTAGAGCCACTGATGCGGATATAGGAAGTGACGTTGTTGTCTCGTCCGACGGCCAGTGGCCTCCAAAGTAAAAGCACCTGCTGCTAATGTTGATTTTATACAGTCAGTGGTTGAAACCTAGTAGGCTCTAGTGCTGTCGGTCCCATCTTTGGTCGATGTGCTTAATTGTGGCCAAATTGTTACAGGGATAGTCAGCCGTAGTGTCTATAATGTGAATTCCTCCTGGATATTAAATGTTTATCTGTAGTGGTCCCAGTAATATGTGTTTGTTGTGCTGAAGTAGCGCATCACATGCCATGGGTAAGATATGTTTGAGACAAATAAGTGAGGACTCATTTAATTTAATGAATTCAACAATGTAATAACGCTATTTTCCTAAATGTATTGTTCTGGATCACTCATCTAAAGTTGTATTGTCTAATGAATGTAACTTTAGGCTTAAAGCACAGTTCAGTCCCAAGATTAGTGACAAGACGAAACCATTTTAGCAGCTGTGCTCTGCCCACAAACTCGATTTTAGGATTTGACTGATGAAAAGAAAAAAGGATTTTGTCGTATTAACACGTGATACTGTACATGTAGGCTAAATTTTGTGAATTGAGAAAAAACTCAAAAAAATCTCAATACTATGGTCTAAGGTTTATTTAATATGCCAATACATTTTGGCCAACACACCATCATCAGAGAACCACAAGAATGTATCCTCTTCATTTTATAAAGAATAATCAGGGGAGGCACTGCTGTAATTCCTGTTGCCACAAAAACACTAATTTATAATATACATTTGTCATCCTATGGATCCAGACATGCTTTGAACCTTTTAACATCAAATCCCACTCTAAAACCATAACATCTTATTGATCTTGTGTACAAAGTTCAAATTTGGGCATTCACCTTAAACACTGTTAATGGCCTTTCACAGTCACTTTAATTCACAAACCAAGAAAACAACTTAGTTAGCATGTGGCCATAATGTAATTGTCTGAATTGCTGTTTGTTGTTTAGATGTTCTCTCTTTAAGAGGTATTTTAGCGTGACAAGCACAGGCCTTGCCACTGGGACAGATCAGCATCTAGATGATATTTGTATAATTGCAAATAATAAATTGTCAATGGAAAAACCTTCCAGTGAGTGGGTAAGAAAAAGAATTTGCAGTTGACATTTGTGCACATCAGTTGTTTGACTTTGTGTGAAAGCTGTGCAGGTTGAACTTATTCTTTCCTTTAAAGTGCTGATATTATGTTCATTTTCAGGTTCATAATTGTATTTAGAGGTTATATCAGAATAGGTTTACATGGTTTAATTTTCAGAAAACACCATATTTTTGTTGTACTACACATTGCTGCAGCTCCTCTTTTCACCCTGTGTGTTGAGCTCTCTGTTTTAGCTACAGAGTGAGGCATCACACTTCTGTTCCATCTTTGTTGGGAGTCGCACATGCGCAGTAGCTAGGTAAGGACTACTAGCCAGTCAGAAGCAGAGTATGAGGGCGTGTCACGCTAGCAGCTAGGCGAGCATTATAACGTGTGTTAGAAAGTGACGCACGTTCGTCACAGAAGTAAAGGCTGGACTACAATAGAGCTGTTTGGAGCAGTTTGTGAACAGTGTTTTCTGTTGGAGATGGTCCCAACTTTGGGGTGGACTTTGGGCTTTTTCACTTTGTAAACCTATAATGTGCACAAAAAAATATATATAACACAATAAAGGAAAGGGAAAAGCCAAAAAGCATAATATGAGCACTTTAAACATTAAACCCATAAATGTCCGGTTACCTCTGAAGTTCAGCAGTAAAGTAAACTGGATGCTGTTTTTTTGCTTGTGTCCATTTGTTTTTCATTTGGAATTCATGGATATGTCAGTGTGTGTTATTCTCTAATGCTCGAACTCGCTCCACTTTTATATCAAGCGCAAAATGGGCTGCAAATTGAGAAGCTTTACAACAGGTAGAGCGTGGTGAAGGTCAAGGCAGCTCGGCTCCCAGGGATGTGGGGGTTTGTACAGGATAATTTCTTTGCAATAGGGAGTGGTGAACACATAAATGGTTTCTACTTTCTTGCTGATTTCCTCCAGGGGAATTTCCACTTCAGAGAGAAGAGAGGCTGTAAACCCACAACTCCTTACCTCTCCCACTCACACAACCTATTTTGGTGCCTGTGAGTGTCTCTCTCCCTTTTTTGTATTTCTTGTTTTATAGTTTTCTGTATGCATGTTGCTTTTAGTTGTACACATTTTAATGTAACGCTCTTTACTTGTAATGGAATGTGCTGTACAGTATAAATGAGTGCTCTTCTTGCCTTCCTTCCATGTGTGAGAGGAGAAGATTAATGTTTGTCCTTGCAGGAGTAGATCTGCTTTTTTCTCATTTGTGTGTGTGTGTCTCTGTGTGTGTGTGTGTGTGTGTGTGTGTGTGTGTGTGTGTGTGTGTGTGTGAGAGAGAGAGAGATCTGATAGGAATTACATATACAGTTATGTAGTTGGATATCTGCGTAATTCAAAAAATGGCAAGATAAAAGGAGAAACGAAATTTAATTTAATCTGCAAGATGTAGTGAAAACTACATCGTCCACCACACCATAGTTTTTGAATCTATTATCACTCTTCACATTTCTTCAGATACAGTGCAAATGCTAAGAGGACTTGGTACCTGAGTTAGGGTCTTTGGGGCCCTTAGGTCCTGTGATTATTTGTCCAAAAAGGCCCAAAACACTACCACACAGATGAAACAACACACAAACAACTGAAGAATCAATCTCACCAAGAACTAAACATTTAAGTAAGGTAGAATATATTGCAGAGTGACGTTTGCCCTGTTTACACGTACATGGTTATTTTGAAAAACGGACACATTTCCCTTCATTTGTGCCCCTCGTTTACACGCAAACGGAGAATTCGCCTCTGAAAACGAGTCTTTCTAAAACCTCCGGCCAGAGTGGTTATTTTGGAAATCTTCGTTTGCACGTTTGCATGTAAACTGAGACAAACGGAGGTTTAGGCAGCCGAGAGAGAGAAAGAGGAAGTGATTTGTTGCTGTTGTTGCTATTTTTTATTCTGATTGGCTAACGTGGGCTTGAACTTCTTGTTACACTGCCACCTACAGGTTTGGCATGCTCTTGATGGCATTGGCGGCATATATACACGGGTACATGTAAACAAACACTTTTCTGAAAACTGACAGCTGTGCACAATGTTATTTTTGAAAACGGAGAGGCTGAAATGTCCATTTATGAAAATAGCCGGCCACGTGTAAACGTAGCATGTGTTGCAATGCATTAAAGCCAGGTCCCTAAAGCCAGGAATAGGGGAAAGTGGGCGTTGTTGTGCTCCTTCTGCGTGGAATCTGTTGCAAAATGACCTGACTCTTTGGTAGCTCCTCACTCAACCTGTCTTGGCCAGGATGCTCTTGAAAAAGAGATTTTTCTTCTCAGTGAGAATCTGTCCTGGTTAAATAAAATAAAACGATGGTGCCATGCAAGAGCAGTGTGCCTGAGTTGTAGTTAGGGCGTATAATTGTCTACACTGGGAGTAAAAATTAACATTGAAGAGCAACTAAGATGCAATACAAAAGCGCAAATATCGTGACAAAAGCACTGAACGGCAGATTAGGTGTTAAAGCTCACGATACATGAGTAAAATGAACAAAAACTTCACTCAAACTCCAAACTTGAAATATAATTTTTTTAAGTGAAGTCTGCCTCTTTTCTTCATCAGGATGACACTCACTGTCCTAATCACAGATTTTTGTCTGTGCTGCAGACTGGGTACATTTTACAGAGTAGAACCTCCTGCATGCTGCATGTATCACAACAGATTTATGTGGTCATTTCTCCTGCGTTGTTGCTCTGCCACATTTGGCCTTGTAACGAAAATCAATAACAAAAATGATCAGGAGTCAACCATCTGTAATGTCTGTGATGCTGAAATCCATAGGAGAGTATGAGGATGAGTCGATTCCTTGTTGCCAGACTCCAGGCTCATTAACTGCGGAGCAGAAAACAATTCATGGATCAAGCGGATCTGATGGATGGCGTTGTCTGGAGTGAGAGGGAGCTGAGGATATGCTTTATGACACTACTACTGTAACTACGTTTCCTGGCCTTGAAGACGATTTGGAAATGTTTATGATGTTGATATACAACAGCTGATTGATATCCATTGAAACGGCTGTTGTTGATTTTCTTCACGCTTTATTTATCCAGGGAAGGTTTGGTGAGGATGAACACTCTTTTTTTCAACAAACACCCTGTCTTAAACTCAAACAGTTACACACAGTCACACCTGTGATCTGTCCAGTGTCAGTTTGATAGTGATGTGCACAGAGAGAGGAGGGGAAGGGGGAAGCACCTCATGGGCACATGAGCTGACCAGAGGGGCATCTTAACTGACGAGAAGGGTGTTTGACTACAGGGGCATCTGAAACAGCTCCAACTAGAAGGGCAGTAGTGCCGACCGAAGGGGCATTTGGACTACCTAAATGTTGGGCATTGGACTGACCAGAAGGGAACTTTTGCTGATCACAGGGGCATCTGCACAGACTAGAGAGGCACTTTAGTTGACTAAAATGTCATTAAAACCAACTCAAAGGGCACTTGGGCTGACAAAATGGACCCTTATTACAACTATAGGGGCATTTTAATTGACAAGAGTGATGCTTGGGCCAACTGCCAATCTGACACAACCACAAGGACGCTCGATCGGACTAACAGGGTAACAGTGCTGACAGAGGGGTATTTAGATCAACTAGAAGTAGGGTTGGGTACCTTTCGCATCTGAACCAATACCACTACCGATACCGGTACCTGGAATTCGGTTCTGGTACCCAACGGTACTTTTTTCGGTACTTTCCCTCTGTAATTTATAAAAAATTTTTTATTATTATTGTTATTTATTTAGAATATTTTACACTGACAGAAATTAAACAAAAACAAAAATAATATTGCCTTGTTGCTGAAAGGTGCTGTAGAAATAAAGTTGCCTTGCAACCTCAGCCTGTCAATCAGTCCCCAAGGCACAGAAACCACCGTTGTGCCCATAGACTGTATATAAACTGGACCAACAGATCCCGTTGCTCTGGACAGAGACCAGTGAAGGATATTAGAAGCACTTTTCCGGTGAGCGCTGAGCGTTACTGTGCAGCCTCCAACTGAGAGAGACGACGTAAATGTGACGTGAGCAACGTGTCTGAAAGTTATAAGTCTTCTGGTAGCTGTGCCAAGAGAAATCTCAATCATTCCCAATCTTGCAGAGACAGAGAGCGTAGGTATATTTAAGGAGATAACATGGGCACAGGCTAATTATTGCTAACTAAAATGCTAGTTAACATTAGTAATTAAACTTAAACACCTAATGTAAGTTGAAACTGCCTGCAAGCTTCTCTACTATGCGACAGTAAGTCGCGTGGTTATGACACAATCGTTAGCCTATTTTTACAAAAACGTCTGCTACGGAGCCATAACATGAGATACAAGGTAATGGAGCCTTTTATACATTGTCGTGTTTCTTTAGAAATAAACAATGGACAAATAAAGTCTTTAAATGCTTCAGATATAAAGTTATTCGCTGTCAAAGTGACGTCAAAATGAATGGCAGTCAATGGAATGCTAACGGCGGGTGAGTGCTTGTTAGCATCAAAATGGCGCCATAGGATCTACTGGTTGTTGACAGACACTTACCCCCTTGGTTGTGCCTGCTCAGAGGAAGTGTAATGTCAACAGCACTGCGACCGCTCTCCATTAATATCATATCGCAGCAAACGCTGTCTGCGTAAAGTTTTGAAAATCTGTAACCACACTTTAAACCGCAGCATTGCCGTGACTCACTGTGACTTCAACAAAACTGCACAGCCGACGTAGTTTGCTCCGTCCGCTCCTCTGCGCGCGCGTGTGTGTCGGACCTCTGCTCTCTGTCAACATGCAGAGAAGATAGATAAGCTTGCGCTTACTCTCAGGTACCGAAATTAGGCACTGTTTGATTTTACGTGAACCAATACTCGGTAGTACCGACGTGATTCGGTCGGTACCGCTAAAAATACCTGGTTCGGTACCCAACCCTAACTAGAAGTTGGGCACTTGGACTGACCAGTTTTTTTTTTCATTGGGACTTTTGGCCACTCCGAGCCAAACCAGGCTTTGCTGATTTGGGTGTCCATTACTAGTTAAAGCGTGACAAGCCACGTGGCGCCCAAGATGGACTTCTCGGAGAAGGTCCAATACTCGCCAGACCCGTCTTCAAGTGGGCTGCGGTGACATTTTTGCCGACCGCAAACAACCCCCGATGACCCACTTTCTCTGCTTCAAATGTTGTGAGACTCAACTCATGTCTTTGCAGGAGACCAGAGAGATAGACGTTTTTAAAAGTATCTGTACACTCAGTACTTTTGTAGCTATACTACTGAATCTCTGTGGTTTGAAGTTAAGTTTCTATCCTGCTTCCCTGTTTGTTAGGGTTAGAAATATTACACAAGAGGGTGTGCTTTACTACAGTGTTTCAGACCTCAGCTCTGGCCGCATGCTTTGTAGAGATTGTGGGGTTGCCAAAACTGAATAAATATCAAACATATAAACACAAAACTGCCTTGCTAGCTCAATCTTGTTGTAACTAAGATATCTGCTGAAAAGGACAGATTTAGCTACTATGTTCGAACTTCACATGTAGCTTAAGATAGCACTGTGGCTGTGTCACTGACTCACCGGCACTAAAGACTTCAAGCGCGTGGCTAATTTGCAAAGCACTTGAGCATTTAGATCGACGAGAAGGGCACTTGGGATGACCAGAGGGGCACGTGGTGGGTTCCTTTGAGCAAATATGACAATGAAATTGTCTTTTAAACTCTCACCATATCCTGGTTGAGTTTAGGCTTTTAAAAAGAACAAAAAGGGAATACCACTTGCCACAGAACAGCAGCTAGGTGTAAAGAGAATTGCTCAAGGGCATCTCAGTGGTCATTGAAGACGTGAGGGTTCTCATTGACTTCCAAACTAAGATTTATCATGCCGGTCAAACCTGCAATGTATGGGGAACACAACCTTTCATGTCAAAGCTGCCCTCATCATAATTTTACAGATAAAGGAAGTGTCTCTTACAGTTCAGTCCGCTCAGTTCATTGATTAATAGATTCAGTGAAGTCATTCTGTACAGCCATTTCTTTAGAAAAAAGGGAGGGACAAATGGACAAACATGTTGACATTGTAGTTTCTTTGGGGAACATTAAGCTTTTATTCATTTTACCTTGATACATGGCTATCCAGTGTGCATACAAACACTGAACACTGAACACAACGATTTTATTACAAATGAACTCTGAAAAAAAAGTGAATAAGTGGATGGGAAACAGAATATATATATATATATATATATATATATATATATATATATATATACATATTTTTTAAACTCAGTCTTGAACTTGGCTCTGTCTCATTACCAGAAAGGGAATAGCTCTCCAAAGTGATCCGGCCTTTCATCATTTCATGTCTCTCTCTCATCTCATAGACATGGCAAATGAAATGGAGGAGGAACGGAGGCCCCCATTAAAGCACTTTCATTGCCCTTGCACCAGCCATAACCAAAGACATGCTACGCTAGATGATTAAGCACATGATGAGAGGTGCCATATGACCGATATGGGATTTAGAAGGTTGATACCAGATGACATCGGAGGTGGATGACACTGATTAGCTAATGTAAAGCCAATATTGTCAGTACTGGTGACATCTTAGCTGTGACAGTTAGTTAGTTAGTAGATATACAGTGTCTATAGTATATCTGGTACTTTTCACTATGGCTTTCCTTCACGCCTGGCTTCAGTTAGTGGGTTCAGACTAAAAAAGATGGGCAACGCATCTTCCATCCACTGTACAAAAATGTACAAGACAAAATATCCCGGATATGGGCGCTGCCATCTTGTAATGTTGGAGCCAGAGTCTGCCCAGTAGTGATCGGCTGATGGAACAGCTATCGACGTCCCACCCATACACCCACCCTACCAGTCGCGAGTCAATCACAGCTGTCAATCATGACGTTTCACCCCGTTTTCATAGAATCAAATACCTTATTAAAACCAAACTTATCAGAAAAAGGAACACTTGCACAAACTACCTAAAATTTCAGAAACCATCTTTAGGAAAAATTTATTTGAGGTGTACTTTGATTTTTTTGGTTTGGTCCATCAGCTAACATGGAGGGGATGGGATTTATGACTTATACTGCAGCCAGCCACCAGGGGTGATCAAGATGTTTTGGCTTCACTTATACAGTCTGTGCATCAACCCCTGGTTCAGCCACTGTGCTACTCCATGGACTCCAGAAAAGACGATGGCTGAAACGGCTGTGACATAATTTTCTTTGTGAGTTTGTGAAGTTTTCACAGTGGGTTGTTCTAAATCTTAAACTGGCCTTAAAGGAATACTTCACCCCCAAAAGGAACATTTGTATATCATTTACTCCACCCGTGTTGCCTTAAAGTCTTGAAGAAAACTTTTTTTTAATCGCAAGCCTCCCCGGTGAATGAAGAATTTAAAAACTGAGAAAAGTCTTGATACATTGAAGTAATAGGCGACTTCATTTAACAACAGCCAAAATATACCAAGACATCCCTTTACAAACACACAACTCATGCAGTATAATCCCAGTCTTTTCCAAACACATGCATTTTCTCTAAAAGCATGTTTATGCTGACGTGTTTTAAATAGTAAGGTTTTTCAGAGAAGCTTTCAAGAGTCTGTGTAGTTAGCAATGATTAAAAAAATCAATCATCCACCCAGTACAAAACAATCTCAAACATAACAGACACACTGCTGTAGATATGCTGCGGTCAGCCTTATTCTGATGTATTGATATGTCAGTCCAGCTCTGATGTAAAATAAATGACACAGTTTGATTGATTACATATTTATTGTATACCTTGTTCACCGGTTGCATCTGATCTGCATTTAACCTGAAGTATTTGTAACCTCTGGGCTTAAATATGAGTTGTTAATATCCAAAAAAATATCAGTATTGGTATCATCCTTCAGAGAACCATTTTAGTTCAAACTTATTATTGTCAAATATTTAATAACTGTGATGTAATTTAGTATTTAGACTACAACATTTCAAAATAAGATATAGCACACTTGTGTCCTGTTTTGGGAAAGTTGAATGTTGTCAATGGAGCAGTTTGGGGGTAAAGTATATGACCTTCTTTATGTCTTCTTCCTTTTGCATTCTCTATCTGTTGAATTCTATCTTCTTCTTATTCTCATCCACACTTTCACCCTCACACCACCCCACCCATATTCTCAAAGTGACTCTCAGCATCTGGGAAAATTTATGGAGTGTGAGGCAATTTATTCAATGTGTGGATGTCCCGAGAATTCAGTTATAGAGCTGCTTTGTGGACTAGCGTGAGGCTCAGGAAAACAGGGTGATACCAGCCGGTGTGTGTGCGTAAGTGTGAATGAGATGCCTGTTATCAGAAGGCATTTATTTCCATAAATAAAAGCAGAAATGTAATAAAATATTTTGCCTTTGCCACAAATGCCAGCATTCTTGCTATCTTACATGTTTTGAGTGTGTGTTACTCTAGGTGTAATGAAGAGGAAAATCCAAGGTTTTTGTAGGACACCACTGACACGAACATATAATTTAAATGCATGCTTGTGCGCTGCAGAGCAGGTAAGTGGCATGACATTAGTGACATGAATATGGCTTAAAGGAGGAGGGAGGAGGTCATAAAATCAATTGTGTTTTCAAATGGTTTCGAGTCGCTGCCTTTTGTGTTAATTAATCAAACTGCAGCTTAATTAATGGCACGTCACTTTAATGGAGAATAAATAGTCATCAAGGTTAGTAAGTCAGCTCGGGAACAAAAACAGGATTGTGTGGCTTTCGTTAAAATTTACATTCTGATATTTTATTCCATACCAGAGGCTTTTATGGTGTATTTCTTGAGATGATCTAAGTACACTTGACATGACAAACAAGCTCTCACAGAGATTGTGACTTGAAAAGAGTGCACTTTAAATCACAACTTTCCTCCACTCTGCTCTCAGCTGTCGCATCAAAGAGTTTAAAAGCGTTACAGTCATTTAATTTGCATGATGGAGCTGATGGTATCATCACCACCGTCACAGTGTGGAGAAGTGCGTGTGAACAGCAGGTCACTGGTTTGAATGTCTGGGCCAGATGGCAAAATGTTGCTGGAGAAAGTGGATGATTAAAGGGGGATTGTTAGCCTTCCTTGGATTTTAGAGGTAAAGGCCATATGGTCGCGTGTGCTATCAAATTATCACATGTCACATACCAGGGCAAACAGGTCAATTATTACTGTTTTGTACCCAAGGCAAAAGGCATTTGTATACAGTATATGAGCTGTTTTAGGAATTCATTTATACTTTATGTATTTGTCCCATAACTTGGCATAAAAGTGCTGTACAAAAACAACTAAACAAAAAAGAATACATTATAAACAAGGACAGGATTCATTAAGCATTAAAAGCATTGGTAAAAAAAAAGAAAGAAAACGTGACACCGTGATTTAAATGTTGTAATGGAGGCTGCAGAGTTGATATAATTCTAAATGATTAAATGCTTTAGAAACAAAATCTAAAGTAAAAAGCTATTCTAAAGTACTGACTGCCGATCATTGCAAGGTGAACCAGCTCCAGATGAAGAAGCCCTGTAATCAGCAAGATTCAGCCCAGTATCCTGAGGAATTATGTTCATAGTGGACGATTCTGCACCTCGTGTTTCACACACATTGCCAACATTACGAGTCAGTGCAAGAGAGTGCCCACAGCAGCAGAGAAAAGTGTTGAGGTTGGGGTAGTGGATCAACATATAGTGCATCTGAATTTGATGTGGGAAACTGGAGACATTAACAGACATAACAGTTAATGTGTGCTTTTTTAAAACTGTAACCACCAGTGATGGAGTACTCGAGTCCTAGACCCGGATTCAAGTCTAGGACTTGGAAGTTGGATGTAGTTTCTGACTACTTTTATGTGTAATAGGCAGTAATGGAGTACTCCAGTCCTGGATTCGGACTCGATTCCGACTTGAGTCGCTATTCTCTGGACTCGTGACTTGACTCAGACTCGACTTAGACTCTTCTTTGGTGACTCGGACTTGGACTTGGACTTGGACTCGAACACTGGGGACTTGAGACTTGACTCAAACTCGACAGCTGGTGACTCAACTACAACACTGGTAACCACACTGTTTCTCTATCCTTTACCATGTGAAGAGTGTGCACATGCAAAAAAACATTTACAGGTGCTGGATCAAAAAACAAACTCCACCTTGGTGTACTGATAGCTCTCAATAAAAAGCTCTGATCCTGTGGCTCTGTTGCATTACATTTTATTTGGAGCTTTCTGTCTTTTATCTGACTTTCTTTTAGTTGCCTGAACTTGCCCATACCTTAGTTATTTTGCCATAACCATGATTTCACCTAACTTTAACAGTAAAGTAAGCTGTTAATAGTTTTAAATTGTTGCCATTGAACATTAAACATAAAAAACATTGTAATGCAGAATTGTCCAATATCATCATCAGCTCTTATATAGGATCCAATGTAAGCAGACCAAGGTATTATATCAGTCACAGATACTTTCGGGAAAAAAATATGCTTTTTTGCATTTACTTTGTTTTTTATTTTTTGCACTGGCTGTGATTTATGAATCTGTCAGGTCATGCAGTTGAATGTATTTGCCTGTATATTACTGATTATTTACAGTCAAACACACAATGTCACATCCTTCTTTGTTAATTCAATTTACTGGCTCAACAAAACTTGTGACCGGCTGTCAATCAAAACTCTCAACAACCAATTCCACGCTTGACAACTTTGTTTCTCAAAATGACTACATTATCTGAGCCCAACATACAGCAGCACGCCACTATATGTGTTGAAGTTACCAGCACTATTTCTGTTAACGTCATCTCATTCCCATGCTGTCCTGGCCTGGCACCACAGATCCTTAAATGTGGCCAACCATCTTTTCCTGAGAGTTCAGTTCAGAGGAAGGCCCCTGTGGGATCCTGACTTATCTGCAGGCCTTGGATAATGCGTGATGGAAATCAGGCTCCATCATGGCCAACAATCTGCTCCACTGAGGGCTCCTGGCCCTGTGTACTGGCCTGCACAGAGAGAGTTTCTCTCAGCGCCAGCACACGCTGATGGTTGCTTACTAACCCTGGGTCCAGATGCCAAGGCATCTGCCTGCAAATACAATGTAATGCTGGAGCCCTGTGGACCAGGCGGACTGGCCAAACGCCAGCAGACTGGAACTACCAGGGGCTGGTCCCCCAGCCTGTCTCCCCGGCTTATGGATC
Organism: Sander lucioperca; assembly: GCF_008315115.2. Taxonomy (NCBI): domain Eukaryota; kingdom Metazoa; phylum Chordata; class Actinopteri; order Perciformes; family Percidae; genus Sander; species Sander lucioperca. The sequence continues at coordinate 21,692,819 of NC_050193.1, forward strand.
TGTCCTCTAAGAACTGGAACAGCTCTTTCACTCAGTCAGGACACGTTTATGAATGACATAAATGAAGGGCATTTATGTTGATTTATATGATGCAACAGACATTTGAATTATTATTATAATTATACAATTCATGACATTTTTTATCTATTACGGTATGCAAATGTGTTCTGTTTGTATGCAGTCCCACTGGTTACCTTGCAAAGTTATCAGATTGTAAAATATCTTGTAAATCTTTTATAATTTAATTTGCAAAATACAAGGGCATACCTTAATGGAATGCAGCCATTATTAAATGGCATTATTGGTTACACTTGTGCTTTTTGTTGTTGTTGTGACAGCATGTCTGAATGTCCGTCCTGAAAAATGTCCTCCAAACCTGGTAATGCCTAATAATGTCCGATATACCCATCTGGACAGAACCAATTCCTGTGACACAAATACATAAAATTAGGTAGGTCATTTCTATTTCCATGTCCTGATAATCACTGGTCCATTTAGCATTGGATTACATAAAACAACTATATGTGTATCAACAAATCTAAAACACAGCATGACATCTTTCTGTGACGCAATTATTCTTTTCACATCCATACAGCCGTGGAGGTCAGCGGGAGGTAAAAGTAGCTTTATTTGCCCATGTCGGCAAAGGTCTGCATTGGTCTCTGTGCAAAAGTGCATGTGGAGCCATTTTCCGGTGGCAACGGAGCAATCCCGGAAGTGGAACATTGTGGATATAGACTATGTGGAGCCCAACATTACTGGCTGCAAGGACTGTATGCTCCGCAGAGCTGTCATCCCTGCAGTGGAAGGAGAGTTCAAGGATGCATCAAACAAACAGCAGGCCTTGGTTTCTGAAGAAACTTGCTCAGCTGGTCAGCCCGAGTCCACACATCATGACTGAGCTAATGAGAAAGGCCTCCATGGGTCAGTTTGTGTGTGTGTGTGTGTGTGTGTGTGTGTGTGTGTGTGTGTGTGTGTGCGTGCGTGCGTGCGTGCGTGCGTGCGTGCGTGCGTGCGTGCGTGCGTGCGTGTGTGTGTGTGTGTGTGTTCATGTGTGAGAGAGAGAGTGAAGTCTGGCTCTCTGCCAACTCTAACCCATCCAGGTGGTTTGATTAAACACATCACTAACACATTGTCTGTGGGTTAAGCAGAGGGGTCTCTGAGACAAAGTGAAGGGTAAAGTAGAGGAATTACTGTACTGTACATAGAATAGAAGCTAATCTGGTATTTACAGTATGCCATGGGGCTGCTGAACTACAAACATTGAATTCACTTCTTCTTCTTGCATCTTTCTTAACCCTCATGCCCTCTTCGGCCATTTTTGTAAATTTTTCTCTTTTTTTTTTTTTTTTTTTTTTTTTTTCATTTTGTGATAATTTTTGTGTGTGTTACTGCTTATGGCATGGCATTTTGTCAGAACCTTTCTTTTTGGTCAACATTTTTAAATCCAGTGTTTTTTACTCTTACATGTTTTTTATACTTGAATGATTGATTTTGCACCCTCTGGACACCTTCGTGGCAAAAATGTCCAAAAAACTGATATTAAATCATCATATAGCAATATTATTTTCTGCTTTTTTTTATCATAAATCACTTAAACAACTTCTAACTTGCTCAAAACTACCAAACAATACAATAATAAACAATAATTTCATGCCTACAAAGGGAAAATGGTTGAATCTGGTGGAATACAGTAAAAATGTCAAATATCACCATCACTTTTGTTCAAAATGAAATGCTGACATTACAGAATGCATGGTTTTATACTGTAAAAGCAGTGAGATAAACACATGTGGTTTTAATGGAAGTCAATGAGGCATTTTTGTCCACGAAGGTGTCCAGAGGGAGTATCTGGCACTACGTAAAAAAAACTAATGCAATCAAATTAATTTTGTTGCTTATCTTTGACATATCCACGACTCTAATCACCATCAAAGCCTCATCTCCATAGTATTCATTATATGGAGAAAAAAAAAAAATGTGTTTTTTTGTAATAAATAATGAAATACTTCAAATAAATAAACTTGCATTTAAAGGGTTAAAATCCTGAAAATTATTGAATGTTTGATAGTTTTGAGCAAGTTAGAAGTTGGTTAAGAGATGTATGAAAAAAAAAGCAGAAACAAATATTGTGTGATGATTCAATAGCAGTTTTTGTGTGCGTGTACATTTTTGCCACGAAGGTGTCCAATGTTAGTAAATTTGAGGAGGGCACAAGGGTTAAGATGTTCAGTGTGAGCCTTGCTTATTTTATTAACTCTACATGTGATAAGTAGCAGAATCACTTTGTGCCGGTGTGAATACTTGTGTTATTTTAGACAGAGTGAAGCCTCTGAACCTCATGACACTGCTGTTGCACCCTGCTTGCACTTTTAGCTTCAGCCAGTTTCAACAGTTTCAACTTTATTGGAAACTGTTTAGGAAAGGGCAAGCACTACCTGACAGGTGATTGGATAAACCATCTGTCTGTGTCGTCTGCCATTGTTGTTTTGAACGGCCGTCACACACGCCTAAAACACGCCCGTATAGCTGCCGGAAGTTTTTCACAGGACACTGATTAGTTCGGTCCCCTGTCCGGACGCAAACGCATTACTTCAAGCTTAACTAGATGGATTTCATGTGATTTGTGAACCAGCGATTCTTGCGTTATCTTGTGATATCGCGAGAGCCTGAGCAGTTAACTTAACATTTATGATGATGATCAAATCATTTTTCCGATTTAAGAGATGTAATTTTCGTTGATTCAAGTTGGCAAAAGTGGCATGTACGGTTTTGTGTGCCGTATTGAGTGATGATTCAATGATGATTAAGTGGAAAACCACTACACTAACTGTCACTGTGCCGATTGGGTTTTGGGTCACACCCTCTCTGCACTGTGCTCTGAATCCGTCTTGCAGCAAGCACCGCTCATCCTACTGATCATGTGAAGAGAGTTTCTCTCATATTTCTCTCATTCTAAATACGATCAATTGATTCTTCCCATCTGTGAGTACAACCCTCATTCCCCAGTTTGATACTCAGTGGTCCAATCCAACAACACGAAAGGACTTGACAGTGTGACCTTTGTGCTCTGTCAGTTGCTCAGCTATGTGGTGGGGTCTGCTGTGTTTTGTCATCTCCAGCCAACCTTGTTTTTCTTGTAGTTCATCTCAGCTAATGACACAGATGGCAATAATTCAACCATTTTCAGGATAGCAGCAGGAAAAATGAATTGTTCATTTAATGGGACGTTAGATTGAGCCTGAGGCTTTTCGCTAACATTCTGATTACAGATGCACATCAGCAACTCAAGATGTACCTCTGACTTTATCTCATTTCAATATTTTCAATATGCTGAGGGAATCAAGAATGGAATCATATTCATAAACTCATCCCTGACTCTAGATATAATCTTGTCCAGTATTTACGTGGTAAAATTGGGAAATGGATTGTTTTGCATGGCTCGTCTTTGTATGCCCACCTTCTGTGAATTCATACGTATATACTTTTCAAAGAGGAGTGAGAGGTAATGAATTTGTCACACTACAAAGCACACAGATCACAGAATTAGTCCTTAATTATTCTGTGAAACGAATGAAGATTGGTCTGGTCAGTGAGCATAGTGAAAGAGTTAATATATTCATCTACAGAGATTTACTTTAGGGTTCCACAAATGAGTTCATTCAGCTCAGAGTCAGTTCTCACACGTACTAAGTGCTTGTGGCATTAATCTCTCTTTGTCCAATTATGGGTCATGTTGCCATATGATACGGGGCTTCAGTGAAAAGTGCTCATCGCCTATCATTGAAACGTTCCAGTTGTTAAGTGCACCATGCTGAGATGGAGCTACACAGAGCATTTAACCCAGAAAGACCTTCAAATTCAGCTTTTCCTTGGAAAAGAATGGATGGCAGGAAATATATATTACATAGATATCTACTTAACTATATAGTCTTTCTGAGTATCCAATGAACCATGCTAGTGTTAATATTGTTGAGGTTACTGTAGGACCAACATAGAAGTTGCAACCCTAACCCTAAACAAATGTGCAGTAATAACTGAAATATTTCAGCTGCATCTTCAGTTAAAGAGATAGTTGGGGGGTTTTGAAGTGGGGTTGTATGAGGTACTTATCCATAGTCAGTGTATTAGCTACAGTAGATGGGGGTTGGCACGCCCCCAGTTTGGAGAAACAGACAGGAGTACTGACACGGAAGCTAAGCAATGTCCTGCTGTGGACGAGGGCAGCAGCTAAACAAATTTTTAATACCTAAAAAAAGGCCCACCTAAAGAGATCTATATCAGTTTAAGTGTGTGCTACATTAGAATATTTCACCGCTTCACCTTGCCATCAGACAGCTCTTTCCAACAGGGAACTGAAGCTGTTATCTATGCTCTAAATTTTAGTTAATTTTACCTCCCAGAACATAGGAGTTGCTGGTTAGCTTGTTTCTTAGTTTTTGTTAGTTCCGATCACCTTCAGATCACCAAAGTCAAACAATAACACAAACATACTAACTGCTTGAGGCAGCGGCAGACCAACAACTCCCGTGTTCTGCGAGGTAAAATTACTTTATTTTATATTTCAATGAAGTCTGGTGGCTTAGAAGAGAGCAGAAATAACGGCTTCAGGTCCCTGTCGGAAAGGGCTGTCTGACACCAAGGTAAGCAGTGAAAATATTCTAAATATAGCGTTCACTTAAACTGATATTGATTTTTTTTTTTAAGGTGTCTAAAAAAGTGTTTAGCTGCTTCCCCTTCCACAGCAGTACATTGCTTAGCTTCCACGTCAGTACTCCTGCCTGCTTCTCCAAACTGGGGTTGTGCCGTCTGCCATCCATTGTAGCTAATAAACTGACTATGGATTAATACTAAGTAATTAATTACCCCACTTTAAAACATCCAAACTATTCCCTTAAATTATTTTACTGTATAGTAACAAAATGGAGGTAGTTATAAATATGGATTTCACAGCAGGACATTGTCCCTGATTTGAGCTTTAACTTGGCTGCAAATGTGGAAAAAGTAATCAAGATTAAAAATGTTATTTTCCAAGAGTCCCAGACAGCTCCAAATACAGCTGTATATTTTCAAAATGGCCTTAATATCCCCAGTACCACAATAGCACTGGCTGTGGATATTTTGGTGATATTTTATCGGCATGTGTAGAATCATTTATCATCTGCTCTGCAATCAGCCAGCCTTCCCATCAATTCTGCAGGTCTCAGACAGGAGTGCAGAATACATAAATGCCTCTCATCGCTGGACTCTTATATCCCTATTTGTCTCTGGTTCTACCTGGAAACACACAAGAGCCCAAGGCATGAGAAGCAGAGACATGGTTTTCACAGCTGCATGGATCACTGATTACATTAGTGCAGTTTTGGTTCTAGATGACTTTTTTTTTTAAGATCAACTTTTTATTATTTTTATATTTTTTTGAACATACAGAACAGACAAATTCAACTGAACAAGAACAACAACCCTCTCCCACCCCCCACCCTCTGTGGTCTCGAGGAAAACAAAAACAAACAAATAAACAAAAATAAAAACAGAAATCATTCCTTGCCTAGTCGCTCTCCTCTACTTCTTGTGATGCTGAGGTCATTAGGACTGATACTTGTGCTGCTGCGCCTTTCCATAGGTCCATAATTGATGATTTGACTTTGTTAATTCTTGCTGTAGAGAGCTCAAGCATAACTATGTCTAGAAAATACGCCAGCCACTGTTTTATAGTGGGGCCAGCGCTGAGCTATCATTTTCTTAGTAGCAGTTGATCCAGCTAACCAAATTTTCTTCTGTCTCCCAAGCAGATGTAATTTAGAGTCATCATTAAGTAACAAAACAATCGGGTCAGTAGGAATTCGACATCCTATCACATCGGATATTATTGATGTTGTTTTATTCCAGAGCTTATGTACCTGTTCACACTCCCAGACCATGTGCAGGAAAAACACTACATTTAATCAGACAATATTAAAACATTTCATGACATATACAAAAAAGAAAAGAAATAAAGAAAGGAAAATAAATACAACATCTGCTTACAGAACTAAATAACAAAAAAGATGCCAAAGAGAATTAAAATTAAATTAAATAAAACAATAACAAACCAAGCAAAATAGAGAAATATCTTGTAAACAAAATGATTTATTACAGTATATTACATGGCTAACATTAAGGTAGCTCACATATACAAAGAAGAAAATCAAATAGTTTAAACCAAACAAATAAGATTAAAAAAGAAATACTAAAAAACTAAAACCTCATGATGAATAATTTAAGTGAAGGTAAAATTTAACTTGCTTTTTAAAATGTATCTTTCCTGTAATGAAACTAATGTTACTTGGGATATTATTCCACAAAGAACTTGCTCTGTAAATGAAAGTTTTTTTTCAGGTTATTGGATTTTGGTAAAGGCACCATCTGCCCTTTACTGGCTCCTCTTGTTAAATAAGTGTGGCTATCTGAACTGTAAGTTATGTTTTCATAAATAAATGATGGTGTTTGAGTTTGAATAACAGAGTGCAACAAACTAAGCACATTGGCTAATAGTCTTTTTTCAATACTCAGCCATTTAAGACGTTCATTGGACCTAGAATTGCACCTCAGAATAAGTCTAACTGTTTTGTTTTGTGCTACTTGAAGTTTTCTAAATAGGGTTTTGAAGCAAATGACCAGATTACTTAGCAATAACAAGTGGCAGAGAACTAAAGAGCAAACAATTTGCCTTAGCAAAAAAAGGGGGTAGAAATGGTGAGCATTTCCTTGTGGTGGCAACCGCTCTGCCCATCTTATAAACCATATAGTTAATGTGATCGCACCACGACAATGCATTAATAAGCCGTAGTCCTAGAAGCTTAACTTTATTTACTTGTTTTATGGATTGACCTGCAATTTCAAGATTCAGTTTAGGCCCATGTGCTTATTTATGTTTAGAGCCAAATATCCTTCAGACTGTTTTTGATGCATTACGCACAAGTTTGTTTGTTTTTATCCAACTAAGTACGATGTTGAGCTCGATAGATGTGAGCTGCAATATTACAAACATCACAAGATTAATCATTGCTGAGGGGAGAGTTTAAGGCTTCTTTGTTTGGATTCATGACTGAATGTAATTGTGTTCCTCACAACTGTGTGATTTTTAAGGATTGAGAAGGGCTCTCAGCCCCGCTCAGCAATTGGCGTTAACATTTGTCTCACAACAACAAAACTCTTATTTATTGTCAGAGTTTTAAAGTGTGTTTGCCAGCAAGTCAAACTCCACAAAAGAAGTGGAGTTTTCATCACCTTTTCTAGATTTTATTACCTACATTTTTACTTCAGCCTTCCATGACTTACCGACGGGCCAGGCATTACAAACTTGCTGTGCAGCCAGACATAGTTTAAACCCACATAACTCTTATTTTAGATTCTAGTGGAGATCTAAAAGTTTGGATTTTTTTTAAAATAAAATGTTGATATCTAAAATATTTCCATTTGGCGGAATGAGGCAGCCATAAAAACACGGGAGCCTTGGGTTTAAATACTGTAACAGATTCATTTGAGAGCTGATACAAGCTTATAGAATATGTAATAATGTCAGATTGTGTGAAATAAGATCAATTTTCAAACTGTGAAGCTGTTTAAGGGTAAATATAAGGGGGAAACTGGACTTTAAGAGGTCGTGCTTAAGAGGAATAGCAATTATTCATTCATTTTGTCCTTTTTTTTACTCTACTAGCCATTATTACTACTACACTATTCTATTTGTCAATGATATGTTGTATCATTGCATTATTTACAATTTTATTTTTCGTTAATTTAATATTTATTTCCCTCTGGGACTGGTCTGTCACATGAGCGCCCACTGCAAACTTGAGTGGGTGTACCCCGAAATGCATTACCAGTCTGCTGTCACCTGTCTCCTCGGTAGGTCAACCTGCTAATTATCTTCGTAAAAGTTTGTTTTTGTTGGTAAACGTGTATTTTCATAAGCTCTGACATTTCACAGTATATGTTTTTGTGACTATTCCATTGGCCGTGTGTAATTTGTTGCTGAGTAATTTGAGCTCCTGATATCGGTGACTTTGCTAGCTTGATTGTTTTAATGAGTCACTTCTATGGAGGTCACCTCACGTTAGCTCCATAAAAGGTTTCCGTGGTGTAGTTCGCTAACCAGCAGTAAGCTGACGTTAACATTATAACAAACTTTAAAAAAAATATTGTCTGGAGCGAGTTACCATTAAGTTGGCTGTGTTAGACATACTTTAATTCAGCTGTTATTAGAATTAATGGCTGGTTGTTCGAGCCTCGTGACACAATGCAACAGAGTTACACAGCTGCTTGACATGATTGATTTTGTGTTGAGAGACACGTGGGGCTTGAGAGCAATAGCTGTTATGTTTTATATTAGGACTAATTTTGTTATTTAGTTTTTGTGTGTTTTTACACATTATTTTAACTAAATAAAGTAAAAAAAAATACAATTGAAGACGCCTAGCTACATATCTTCATTCACAATCTAGTTATAATTTTCTCACCCTTGTCCTTACTGTAATTTCACGTTAGTCTATGTAACGTACACACAGCATCTAGGCTATTGCATGTAAAGCCCTTTGAGATAAATTGTGATTTAAATTGACCAGTGCTGCAACGATAAGTCGACTTATCTCGATCAACAGAAGAATAATTCGCAACTATGTTGTTAATCGAATAATCATTAAAGTAATTTTTCATGCAAAAATGTGCTGAAATGCTGAAAATGCTGTTTTCCGCCTCTCAAATATGGAGATTTCCTGCTTTTTCTCAGTTTTATATTATATTAAACGGAATACCTTTTGGGTTTTGGACAAAACAAGACCTCTAAAGACATCACCTTGGACTTTGAGGAGAGGGATGGACATTTCCCTCTATTTTCTGACATTTATTGGACCAAACAATTCATCGATTAATTTAGAAAATGATCTGCAGATTATTTGATGATGGAAATAATAACCGTAAATTGCAGCCCAATAGTTGTCAGTCCTGGAAGAGGGATCCCTCTCTCTGAGGATTCTTCCCTTTTTTTTCATTCAAAGTGTTTTTTGGGGGAGTTTTTCCTTTATCTGAATCAAGGGTCTAATGATGAATTAAAATTAACTTGAATAATTTAGTCCAGACATCGGATATACTGGAATGGCTCATACACTCACATAATATGTTATTCTGTTATACATGTTACATCAAGTGCACCCTTTTACAACAAGGTGGCCCTTTTAAACTGTCCATGCTCCACCCACTGTTTTGCCATGTTAAAATGTTTCTTGTGTAGCATTTGGTAAATAAGTTTGCATATTAACAGTCCCATTATTTTGCTTCATTACAGCTTTTTGGAGGAGTGATACAGGTGTTGTGGGATACACACTGTCTGCATCTACATTAAGCTGGAGTTTGCCGTCTATGCAGTTTGGAACCAAATAGTTTCTTCTTAAAGTTAACTGCCAGGGATTGTTTTTTCTTCAGCAAGATAAGTGAGTGCTGCTAACATTCATATTGTGAGTTTATGTCATGGCTCTGTTCGGTTTCTGCAAACTGTTCATGTGCTTGGAAATATGGCTGCCCACACTGCTGGCTTTCCAGCTGCTTGTGTTTTATGTTTTTTTTTTTTTTTTTTGCTTCTGCTGGCTGTTAATATTTGCTCCAATACTGCTGTTTTTAGATCTATGTGCAGCATTTGTAGTGGTATGAATTGTGGTTGTATGACTTGTTGTGGCTGAACCTAATTGAGCAATTTTTTGGGTTGAGGTTTTTAGGCACGTGCATTATGATGCTTTCATGCTATTTAATTTGTGCAGTGATGAAAAAAAAACATCAACTGATGATTAAGTTATAAGTGCCTGATTGGTTTTGCATTGCACTCCAGGTGGTTGTTGATTTGTTTCCTCTTAGCTTACAATGTAAAAACAACCAGTTGAGTTCACATAATTACTTTCTATAATATTGGGTTACTACTATTTATATTATTTCCTGTCCATGCAGATTGGAGCCAACGTGGTACTTTCTGGAATGAACTCTCAGCTGATACCCTGACAATCGCTGATTCACTTCAACAAGGTAAGGATCTACTGTATACATTTAATATGTAGCATGGAATTGGGATACATTCTTGGCTCCGCTCGGTCAATGTTGATGTGCTTGTAAATATGGCTGCTGACACTGCTGGCTGTTTCTGCTGCTCTTGTGTTGCTGCTGTTTTGAATGTACAGATTTGCCATGGGATCAATTTTGTATTTGTGGTTGTGAGTGAGCTCATTTTTCTCTGGCTGCGGGTTGTGTCAAGTGCATTACGATGCTTTCAAGCTGTTGATCTTTGCTGTGATCAGTTATAATTAAGGATGTTGTTTGTGTTTTGTAACCAGCCCTAAGGCTAAGGGTGATACTCTATGTTGACTCTGAGGATGTAAACGTTAGTGTATTTGTTGCCACATTTTTGGGAATATTTGGGCAATACTTCCAGTTCTTCATAATAATGCCTCTGTCATGTCCTGAAGAGGTTTTTGTGTTTGTGCAAGTTGGAACGATGGGGTTCTTCCAAAAGTTGACTCTCAGCTGACGCTCGTCAATCACTGATTCACTTCAACAATGTCATTTCTTGTGTTAACAAGCAAATTGTGAGTTTATGTCTTGGCTCTGTTGAGTCACTGTTGGTATGCTCTGAAATATGCTGCTGGTTTATTTTGTTGCTCTTGACTAGGGTTGGGTACCGAAATGCGGTGCCAATAGGGCACCGGTTCTGACGTAAATGGTAGTAACAAGACCGAATAAGAAGAAAAATGTTGGTGCCTCATTTCGGAGCCTGACAGCTAACGTTAAACGGTTTAAAGTGTGACTGTATTTCCCTGTAGAGGATTCCAACACCGGGACGCAACAGTCTGACTGCAGCCGCCGTTGTCGGAAAAACAACACAGACGGTGCGTTCACCTGAAACTCGCCAGCCTTGTGGTGCATTTTAAGTTATTGTAAAATATTTTCCCATCTGGTGCTTTTGTTTTTGTCATTTAACAGCAATTTACTGGTGAAATAAGTCATTGTTATACAGTAAGTTATTGTCATTACATTATTAATCAATCATTTAATTTTGACCATATGGCCTTAGCAATAAACAAGCCATTCTTTAATGTCGCCAACTGTCGTTTTGTGCTCCTTTGTAAAATATTTTATATTATATACATTATAAATATTTTATATATATTTCGGTTCAGGCACCGTTTAGGCACTGGGACCGTTTTTAAAAAAACTCAAATGATACCCAACCCTACTCTCGACAGATCTGCTTCTAGTTGATTTGGTGTCTGGTGGCTGTCAATTTGAGCTCTTATGCTGCTGTTATGTGTGTGCAATATTTGTGATATTTGGTATTAATTGAATTAAGTGAATTACTTTTCTAGTGGTGACAGACCTACATTAATCTTCTTTTGCTTGGTTTTTGGCCTGTGACGCTTTCGTTCAGTAATAGTGCAGTAATAGAAATAGGAATACTGATGAGTGTTATGCGCTGAATTGATTAGATTTTTTTCCTGTTTCTTCTCACTACTCATTTGCTAACTGTAACCAGTCTTTTCGTTGAGGTTATTTTGTACACTTGCTTTTGACTATTGCCTTGGACAAAGACTAATTTACAGAATATTTTTCTGTAATATTGGCTTCAGAGGAAACTCATACAGCTTAGGTAGTCACTTTCACATCCACTCGCTTTAACCGGTAGCATTAGAGAAATGTTGGAACTCCAATCAGTGTGTGAATGTGACAGCTTAATTTATCATATCGTATAATTTATCATAATTGCAACTAAACTGCTGAGCTTCCGCTTCATGCTTTACACTGCTGCTCCACTGCCAATCTGAAGCTCATAGCCATGTACTGATGATCATCATCTGCTTCTTATCAACACCACAAATATTCATAAGAACCGCTTGTCTGTCTCCAATGTGTTTTTGTGATTTTTAATATGCATAACTTGCAAATCTGTTCAAGCTTTCCGCTGCATATCAAGTGGATTGGTGGGTTGAGTTTGATTCATCTAAGTTCACTGTAGGCTGTTCCTTTTAATGATTAGAGGCACTTTGTTAGAAGACATAGTGCCCAAGGTCTCAAGATCAACGTTGAGCATATACCATATTCACATAATCATCTAGTGTCTCATTTAGAAAACTGTGTTTAGGATCCTTTACTAAAAGTGTATGCTCAAAAGCCCAAAATGACGTACGGCAAAAAAAATTCGGACTTACGCACACCTGTAAGCAGTGTTCCCTTTATAAATCACAGATTACCCAGAAGTGTGCATACGTGAATCAGCCTCTTATCCCGCCAGCATTACGCACGGGGGTCACCGCAGTATTTATATGTTTACAACAATTTGTGATTGTTAACACCTTGCCATAATCACAGCATCAACTAGTGGTATCCCTCACCTCGAGATACAATTTGAAGATGAATGTGTAATAGGTAAACACGTTTCTTCATGCCGGTTTTGTTATGAACAGTATTAAAGTTCGGACTGATAAGAAGGACAAAGAGTGTAACGATTTTGTGAGAGCTTAATGGCTGTATTTCCAGACTTTGACATTTGATGATGCACAGTATTTAAAGCTTTAGTACGTAACTTTTTGATATTAATGAATGTCCGTCACATTCAAGCCATTGCCAAATTAGTTGCTACAAAGCTAGTTAAGACTATCAGCTCCACACAACTCTCTCTGTATTTCTCAGCATGGCTATGTTCAGAAACTAGTATCGTCCGGTGACTTTCCCGCGCAGAAACTCAAGTGAAGAAAATTACCTCTTCAGAAGAGTCCATCATGTTTTTTTAATCCTCCGTATCCTCCTTGGCTACTAGCAACTAGGAAGAGGTTTGTATCATGGATCGTGGATGCGCCGACAGTTTTTTTTTTTTGTCATTACTCAGAATTCCTCATTAAGGAGACAGAAACTACGCATTATAGCTTTAAGAAAGATATTTAGTTATTAACACTGTGTTCTGCAGTTCTCTTATGGTAGGGTATTTGATGGTATCCTGTATTCCATGCAGCCGGCCCATCTCCTTGTCCTGCGCTCCCGTAGTGGACAATGGGATAGTGACAGCACTGATTAAATATTTAGAACAAATTTCGATTCAAGATTTGAGTTGGATTTTACAAGCTGTTTATGGAACAATTATCACTCAGTACAAGTGCAAATAACACTGCTGGATTTAATCTTCATGATAAGTGGATCTAACGTATGATATGGAGTGAAAAAACGCTTATATAATATTATGAATAATCATTCTTTACACATTTACTATCTGCAGCCTGACTTCAGTTCACCACCTCACCATCTGCGTCGCCAATTCCCATTGTCTCCAAAATGTGCGTACGCATGGGTCAGAGTTTTTTCTTGGAGGACCGCACATTCTCCCGTCAAGTTTGTTTTTTATAAGTCACAAACTTTGCGTGGGAAGTGGCATATGCACATTTTCCGTTTTGTGCGTACGCCATGTTTATAAAGGAGACCCCAGTTCTGTGAGAGCTGGCAGATTAATAGAATAGATTGTGTGTACAATATAGTCACAATCATTATATCACTGTACGATGTGAGAGCATGTTTAACATACAGATTGAAATGACAGATGATTCCAAAAGGCCCTTGAGATGACCTTGTTCTTTATTAAAGGGAAGTGTAACAATGGAAATACATGTGATACTTTTTATGGGTTTCCCTTATTAAAATCCCAGTCAAATTACATGAAAGACCAATGGAGCAGAAAGCCTTAGAGCAACTGCGCAACCAAGGTCGTGGACTTAGAAAATTCACGCACGACATATCGGTGGTTTTGATCACAAAATGATCCTAATAATTTATCTCTCAATTGAAGTGGTGGGTATTTGAATGATTTTGAAAAAAATGAGAAAATATGTCTCAAGTCATAATCAGATTGAGAGGCTACAGTATATTGTCTCCCAGAATTCTTTCACATAGCATCACAGCATTTAAAAATCCTTTAAATAACAATCAACAGGTTAAATTCTTATGTAATAAATACTTTTCAACATTGCCTTTTCTTTTATTACTGTTTTAATTTTGGCTTACAAAGTCCCAGCAGTAATTTGCTTGTCAGTGTCTTCTCCTTTACATGTCGTTGCCCAATATATTATTGCACTGATAATTGAGTCAACACTCTCAAATACACTATTGGTGTAGAGTTTAATTTTTGCTTAACCAGAGGCTGAGGGGAGTACCCCCAGGCATGCCCCTCATTACAGGGGCTCAGTTTGAGAGTCTAGTGGAGGTCCAGTAAGGATGGGGGCTCAGACCTCAGACTCCAGGCTGGATACCCTGCCCCAGGGCTTTGGCACATAGGGACTGTTCACTCTGCGCGCCACCAACACCTGCCTCCGCTCTCTGCTACCAGAGCCTGGGTCTTCCCTGTTTCCTGTGCCGTCGTAGGACCCAAACATATTGTTGTGGTAAACCACCTGCCTGTCACTCATACGAGGCAGCATTGCTGCGTTATCTGGGCAGTGGCTTGTACAGGGAAACAAGTGGCACATGTCCTTAGAACTGTCATAGAACTGGGACGGTCTGTGGGCCATTGGCCCCACATACACTGGTAAGTCTGTGTACGAGTTCAGATAAGTGGAGTAGTGTCTGTGCACCACTGTTGAGGAGGAGCGACGCAGGGCAGCGGCATTCTGCAGGATGGCTTCCCTGTAAGAGGGCAGCCGGGTGGACTCTGAGTACTTGAGCTTTTGCTTGTAGGGGTAGGAGCCCATGTGGGCTGGGTCCAAGTAGGCAGGCTCAGCAGCCAAGGGGTAGCAGGACAGGTTGTGCCCCAGACTGCCGTATAGCTTGTGGGGCTTTGGGTTGGCCACTACCACCCGAGGGAAAAGGTCAGGCATGTCTACGCGGTTGGAGGATGTGGAGGGCTTTGTTTCATCTACCTGATGGATCCTGTCATTGCCCCATGTGGCTTTGAGGAATGAGGCGCGACGGTTGAGTTTATCCTTCCCCAAGAGTGGTACGTCTTCCATTTCAGGCTCCAGATAGGACTTCATACAGGAGTTGCAACTTGCGCTTCCGCCTGGATAGTGTCCTGCATTGCAGGCCATGGCAGCAGCAACAGGGGTGTGGTTGTTCAGGAGGTGATTGGCCCTCAACTCAGCAAGGCAGGATCGAGGTTCATCATAGTCGGCTCTCATTCTGGGGTTTGCAGCATCAAACACATAGCTATGGGAGCGCCTCCTCCGGGTCACACAGTCAGGGGGGTAGCTAAACTTCCTCCTCAACGGCCCTTTGTGTTCCACGTAGATATCGGGCACCTGTAACTCCCTGTAAGGAACAAAAGGGGATGTGGGGTGACGGGCCTGGTTCTCCACATACAGCCTGCTGCTGTGGTGGGGGTTAGAACCGGAGGGAACAGGGTCCCGAATAGCAATGTGAGGACTGCTGAGGCTGGAGATGGGCAGAGTCCTCTCTAAGACATGCTGACTGTTGCGGGCGGGCAGCGTGTAGCGGAGCGGGTTGGGTCGGGTCACCACTCGAGGCTTATCCAGGAGGGGCTGGGTAGAGCTGTCCCCATAATGAATTGGAAAGGTGGGTGTGAGTGCTCTCTGAGGGTATGGCGAGTGGTTGTCTGTGATGCTGGAGATATAGGGCAGACGGCCATGAGTGATTTCTGTGGTCGTCACTCTGGGTGGCAGGCCAAGCCGCACATTGTCGCCCCCTCGCCTGCTCCAGCTCTCTATTGTTTTGGTGGCATTGTCTAGAGAGTTCTCCACTCTGGCAGAGGACACCATGTCCTTGGCTGTCTGCAGCATCTTTAGCATATTGGCTTGTGTATAGTTGGTAGTGACGTCCGGAGTCTGCATGCTGCCATTGTGGTCAGTTTGCTCTACTCCATTGAAGCAGCTGTAGATGCCCTGTAGAAAGACATAAAGGTGAAATCATGATCTTAAAACCTCATCAGGTACCAGAATAATCAACAATCTATTGAACTACTGTTTTCAATCATGTTTCGCTACAGTCACAGCGATTACCTTTGGTGAATTTCTATGAAATCTCTATTACTGAGCAAATGAGGTGAAAACAAATATATGGAAAACTGTCAGTGCAGAAAGAGATTCATTGTTGTTTCTGGTAGTTGTATGTTCTTGTTGTGTTTGAAATGTTGTTTGCACACAGCTTGATCTTTAAAAACAGCGCAGACCTATAAATGAGTTGCACTCATCATGCACTTACCATATTAGTTTCTCCATTTTTATTTCACCAGCATTTATTTTAAATTGTCTGTCTGTTTGGAATACCTAATCTTAGGTCTGACACACAGATGAAGGTTTTTTTAATGGAGCAATTTAAATTCAATTATTCAAGAATCACGGCCATTACAATATCCATGAAGTCCTTTTATTGCTTTAAACTAATTTGATTTTAGGTTCTGTTTTTATTGTTGCTGGCCTTGACCTATTCTAGTTGTCTGCTGATTTGACCTACTGGATTGCCAATATTTTTTAAACCTGTCTTGAAGGATACCTCAGAAGGAGATAGCAGACTTTACAACTGCATATTTTATTTATGTAGCAAGGCCATCACTATCCGTAACTATAACATCCTCTGCAACTTCTGTCTGCAAAAAGTGTTTTGTTACTTGGGTAGAATTTAATTAACTTTAACACAACCGAGTGGATACTATAAAATGAGACCTAATCCTTTCACTGTACTGATAATTGCAAAACTTTAACAACTTCAGCTGTTTCCCATGGAAAATACGTCAAGCGTTAATGGCGTGACACAAGATGTACTGCCCATGTTGTTTCAGTTACCTTTTTAATGTCATAGACCACATATTTAAATATTGTATGATGATAATAAAATAGGCCTATATTGTAGCAACATGTCTGCAGTATTTCATATAGGAATTACTTACTCTACTGATAGCTAGGAGAAAGTCCAGATGCTCTGATTTGCGGACTGAATGTCGTAATTTCCAGTAGAGCAGATGTTCCCAAGCGAAAACCAGCAGGCTCAGGCCCATGGCCACAAGCAACATGTAGAAGACCCCAGCCATGTTGTCAATGTCCAGCTTACTGCTCATCACCTCTTTCTTCTCATTACGGCAGATGCCTGTGAGCCAGACGGTTTGCAGTTTTTGTGTGTCACCTGTAAGTGAGGAGCAAAGAATACAGACTTGATCCTTATTTGCATCACACTAGTATTATTTGGGGACTTTGAGTGAGTAATGAAACACCCTCCAGCCTAGCATGAAATGCATTTGCATGGGATAATGAAATTCTCTAAAATAACAAGCACCCCAGGTACAACTGAATAAGGTTATGCAGATCTTCTGTTTGTGATTTAGTGAATCCAAAATAAATCCTGACTTATTAAAGTAGACAGCTGTTCTTGAAGAGAGGCAAATAATTGCTGCTACAAATTTGCACATAAACTAGTATACGGCAATGATTCCCATCTTTTCAACTTGTGACCCCTAAAACAAAACTTCTGTATTGTTTGTATTATACTTGTTTATGTTTACATTTATACTTTTATGTATACTTCTATATTTAATCTTATTCTAGTAAGTTATATCCATAACTGTGTAGTGCTTACATATAATGGGGCTATACAAACTCTTATTCAAATCACCTGTGTTGTCGGCTGTGGATGTTTGTTTAAGTTTGATCTTTGTGATGTAGGGCAGGGACGGTTACCGCATTACCGCAATACCGCGGTCACGTGACCCCTACCCGCGGGTCTGAGCTCGTCACCGTCATCACCGCAAAAAAACATTGGCCTGCACATGTGTGCACGTTGTGTCTAATGACATGGATTCATTGATTCTAATGACATGGATTGTGTCTGATGACATTGTGTCTTACATGGATTCAAAAACAAAATGTATCATCAAAAGATGGAGCAAATCCGACCTTTCGCGATTTGGGGAGCACACATAACATTCCATTCGTGTTGACTATTAGGCCTATATGCGAGAGTACCTGTGTAATGTCTTGTATCGGAGAAATGTCTTTGCCTTTCCTACCGTGTATTACGGTAGGAAAGGCAAAGACATTTCTCCGTTCTCAGCTGAGGTAGACACATTAACGTTACAGCTGCAGTGTTTACCATTGCACATTATATAAAACGGCACGGTTGAATTTCAGCCTGCATGCACGTTTCGTAGCCTAAAACAGAGCGGCTTATATTGGTAGAGAGAGCAACAAGTTAGCGGACTGCCGAGTCGCCCTCTCTGCTCAGCTGCTAGACGGGCTGCACTCGGGCTGCAACATGTTGTATCCTAAGGTTTAAGCCGTTTTTCGGGGGTAAAGGCATTCATTTTACCGGCAGTATTGACAATAGATAAAGCCACCGTGTCTTGAGAAGCTCTAGCTTGTTGTTTTATTGATCACTTTTAACTCACTTTACATCATCTTTACTATCTCTTTTTCCTCTCTTTTATCCTCACAGAGGCACTCATACGCTACTCTCCGTTACCGCTCGCTCTCCTTGCGCGACTACACGGGCACTGACGTCACTCACTTAAGGCACCCTGCCTTTCTCGCTCTAACTTACGCTATTCTAGTAAGGGGGTTGCGGTATACCGCTCTACCGTGGGAATTTCTTGCTTTTCAACCGCGGTAAGAAAAAATCCATACCGTCCCAGCCCTATTGTGATGTTCTTCCTGTCTTTTATTGCACTATTCAGGAGTAAGTCTCCTAATTTCGTTGACAATAAAGGCTTTCTATTCTATTCTAGTATGTCTACTTTCGAATCCTTACCACCAGTTATATGCGTACTGGTTTGAAGACTGAAACACTGAAGAGATAAATTATTTAGTAGTTCACAAGCAAATAAATTAAGATTAGAGGCAAGTCGGAAACAAAAACAACTTTATGAACCAGCAGTTTTGGAGGAAACGTAATGCCAGCTGGATTATGTTTACTAAAATAATGAGGAAATGTTGTTTATTAACATATCTGGCAACAATTATAATGTGCAGTCATGCTCATTGTAAAGCCACTGATGATCTGCTAGGTTATTAAATCACTTGATGTCCCAGGTAGCCCCATGCAAATAGTAAATATTTTACCTATTTTAGTTTGAGTATTTTGTGTATGTATTCTAGCTGTCGTCTCACTCTTTTGGCGTTTTTCTATTACATGGTACCTGCTCGACTCGCCTCGACTCGACACACTGTGCGTCCGTTTTTCATTGCAGATTTTATTACCGCCTCAGCGTGGCTGGTCGTCTTATATGCCGGCTCGACGCACACACCAGCGCACAAGTATAACATCAGGCCACTTGAGCTTGTTTTACAGTTCTGTGGAGGCTCCACGCAGAGCTTTCGCCGTAGCCTATGTAAGTGGCCTGATGTTCATACTTGTGTGCTGGTGTGTGCGTCGAGCCATGTGTGTGTGTACGTAGGCTACGGCGAAAGCTCTGCCTGGAGCCTCCGCAGAACTGTAAAACAAGCGGCGCCGCAGTAAACTGCCATGACCTAACGCGACACACACACAGAACGTGGAAGGTGTGTTGTTGTTGCCACAGCCAGAAGACACATTTTGTTTCAAATGAAGCTGGAGGCAGCAAAAAAAAAACACAGCTGGCTAAACTGTTTAAAAATAGCGGGTTTGTTCAGGACACCCCCGTCTGTCGCTTTCACGTCACCTTTTGGTATCGGCTCAGCTCGCTTGGAACCTCGACTGAGGAGGTACTAAAAAAAGTACCTGTTAGCAGGTACCAGGTACTTTTTTTCGTAATGGAAAACCAAAAAAGGCGAGTAGAGGCGAGTCGAGCAGGTACCATGTAATGGAAAAGCGCCATAAGTCACCAAAAATAAAATGGGTTTCTGTGTAAATCACACAATTTTGCTGCTGATAATGTCAGTGAGAAGTAATAATATCACAGTATTTTGTCTGGCCTCTGTTTGACATATTATGCAATGTACTGTTATTCCTCTTACTATCTATTGCAAATTTCTGCCAAAGGTGACCAGACTTTTGCCTGAGGCTTCAAAACAACTCTACAGAGGAGCTTAGGTTAGCAAAATAAGTGTCACATTTCAAATCCCCTCTTGAAACTTGGTTTAATTGACATGCATTTATGACATGTCTCCCATTTTGAGGAGTTTTCCCATAATAATATTCTTTATCCTACATTTATACCCATTTACCCCTTACTGCTTTCTTGTTCTTTTATCTATGGAAGCTGTATTGTATCATTACAGTACATTATAGACTTTTTATCATTCTTCTTATCCATTTATTCAAGTTTATGGAGAGTGTGCAATTCAAGTTATTATAGCATTAGTGGCAATATTCTGTGATATTCAGCATCTGTTATATATATATATATATATATATATATATATATATATATATATATATATATATATATATATATATATATATATATATATATATATATGAAGAATTTACCATCAGCCAGGAACTGCAGCAGTGCCAGGTCAATGGGTCGTTTCCAACGTGAATCCTTTTGCAGGGCAATGCCATAACCAGTGGTGGCAAACACTTTCCCACTGCCAATGGTCACCAGCTTGCAGCCCTCGTCTTTGCCAGCCATGTAATTCAGCACAGCAGCATCATAGATAAAGGCATCCAGTTTCCTAACAAGGTAAAGAACATTAGTTTTACTTAAATGGCCATTATGTAACGGTTTGGTTCCGCTTTGGCTCTCAGTTCCTCTGTAAATATATTTTTTTATGAGCCTTGGCTGACACTTACCCTGTTTTGAGGCTGTTAAGGGCATCCTCTACTCCCTTCTGGTTGTATTTGACCATGTGGGAGTGCATCTCAGGGTAGTTACTCCTTATGTTGCGCTCTGTGCTGCCATTTGGGACTGTACCAAAGCGGAATGGAGGGTACTGTTCCTGTGGCTTTTGAAACTGTCGAGAGAGGTAGAAGGATTGATAATGACAAAAATGATCCGTGATATTGATTGATTGCACATGTAATTGAATATATCACCAAATTCAGTTTGTCCTATCACCAGATAGTTGTTTCGTGACTTCATTACAGTGCACTTTTCCATCATTGAGAAGCACCGTACAAGCTGGAAGGCCCTGAAAAAAGCTATGAGATAAGATATTAATAGGACATTCACTACCTTGTGATTTCTGCCTCAACTCCCAAGTGCCTTTGTGCTAGTTATCCTCCACACCTTTTACACATCTAACTCTACAACTCAAAGACCAAACAGTCAGACACTGTGTCCAAAGAAATCCAAATGTCCTTGTCTTCAGTAGGAAATGAACATGCTATCCTTTTGCTTTTGGCAGTTCTGTATGCATTTAATTAGCTGTGAGGACAGGAAGTGAGACGGGGTGGAAATGCAATTGACAAAACTGGACTTTTTCATTAACCTTATGCAAATATGTTCTCAGTACATTAGCAGAGGGACACTTTGAGCTGAAGTTTGTGTCTAAGAAAAGAAACAATATCATCGGACATCTTGAAAATGAACCAGACCTCATCTGAATTTTGATATCACACCTTGTGCAGTCTCTTGAGGTCAAGTTTATATTTGTATAAAGGTACAGTATATGAGTGTTTCCTGATCTTCCACCTCCTTGTTTTTTTTTATTTTTTTATTTACACATTGCACATTATATACAATGTAAAAAGATACAATATATTATTTGCAAGGTAATGTGAAGGAGACTGGCCAAAAAACACTCCAGGGGCTTCAAAAGTGGCGTTCTCCAGGCAGCCATTATTCACATCAATGTAATATACACAATTTGTATGTATGTATTAATAATTATACACACAAATCAAGAACACTGATTCATAATACATGCAAGTATAAACAAACACCATCATTAACAGACTAAGGGTATACATTCACGTGACATGGCCTGGAGTCTTCACAAGACATGACAAAAGAAAAAATAAACCCACATAGAAAAAGGAAAAACAAGCATTAATCATAATAGGCCTTTAGACCTGTATAACAAAGGAAATATTGGTTAGTTACATAGACAGTTTATACGGAAACTGTTGGTTGGTTAAAAGAAGTAATTGTAAGGCTCTTTTAAACCGCTGCGAAGACAAATATCTAGCAATCTGCTTAAGTGAAGATTATTTTTTTTAGATTTTGACATCTGCTGAAGTTTTTGTGGTTTAACTGCCAGCCTGTCGTAGTTGATAACAGCATAAGTTACTCGTTCCCTGGCCAGTTTTATTGCTGGAATGAAGTCTCTTATTCCTTAGAAATTCAGAGAAGTCCTCATTTACATAAATTGTAGTATTCTTGAGATGTTATCTTTGTCTTTGTGACTTAAGAATTTCATCACAATTACTCTTGCTTTTCCAGAGTTCTGTTTCACATTTCCAGTGCAGCAAACTTTTTCAATTTCAGTGGATCAATTTTCAGTTGGCTTTTCAAAAACTCTCTGACCTTCTGTTCAGTATCTGACCAAGACTCATGGACATTTTCTTGTATCAGACGTTGATTCTGATATTCTAACTAATGCATTTTGGATATGATGTCTTTGCTTTCAGAGTTGATAAACTGATTTGTGATTCAAATGAACAAACTGGCTTTTCCATCTCTCTCAAGTCATCACTTTGGGCTTGAGAGAATTGAAGGCTGGATTTGACCTGCTGAACCTCTTTCAGGATTCCGTCAATTCCGGTATTTGTATATTCCAGGATCATCTCGATGAAGGACATGAAGTTTGTCTCTTGTCTGTTTAGCATTTCCACATAGAATAACTTATGCTGTTCCATCATATGCTCATGGTCTCCAGTAGAGTCGTCATCATTAGAGATGTTTTTTCTGTTTAGTGCTACAGGACATGTTTACCTACTGTTGAAATTGCGATGGATGGATTTTTAACACAAAGAGATCCCCTGGGACCTTGTTGATCCAAAGTGTTGTTAACCACCTCTGTGGTTAAGGTTGGGGTTATGCAACTAAACCTACTCGTTTAGTGTTCAAACCAATGTTGATTGTTGGAAGGAAAAAGGATGCAAATCATCGTCTGTGGTGTCAAAGTCTCTTTATACAACCAAACATGCTACAACTTCCCCTCTTAAACGTTTTGCAGTGCTACAACAACATTGTGGTACTTGACATCTGAGAGGAAACTGATGATTTGCAAGATGTCTTTAAAACAACGTAAACATGGGCTGTTATCCCTCAATGTAGCCTACTTAGATGTAGCTACCTCGCTCTATCTTGACAGCATGTTGCTGAAACA